>NW_026086604.1:93236324-93491187 GCF_022539395.1 Myiozetetes cayanensis | reverse complement strand
GGGCCTTTGTGAGCGGGGCCCGGCCCGGCCCCTCAGCAGAGGCGCGAACGCGGCGAGCGCCGCCCCAGCCCGAGCCCCGCACTCACCCTGGCGCGATGACCTGCCCGGGCCGCGCACAGAGCTCCGCACCACGCCGGGCCGCTCCGCCCGCAGCCTGCGCTCGGCGCCGCCGCCGCTGTGCCCGCCCGGGGCCCGCTGCCGGCGGCGGGCGGTGGCGGCGGGGCGGGCGGCGGCAGCGGCGCGCACAGCGCCAGCACCGGCCCGATCTGCACCGCCGCGCCCACCGGCACCTTCCACTCCAGCAGCCGCAGCGGCCGCGGGCCCGGAGCGCGGATCTCCGCTACCGCCGCAGCGCCCTCAGCGCCGGGCCCGCCGCCGCGCTCCTCCCGCTCCTCCATGGCACCGGGCGGGTCGGGGGTGCCGGCGCGGGGTCCGCTCCGCTCCGGCCCGAGCGCCGCCGCTGCCGCGGGTTCGGGGCGCCCCGGCAATCTCCGGTGGCGCCGAGAGCTGCGGGGTCACGGCCGCTCCGCGCAGGCGCGGCGTCGCGCGCCCGGCCGCGCTTAAAGGCACAGGCGCGGCCGCGGGAGCGGGGGGGGCGGGACTACAGCTCCCGGCAGGCCGCGCGCCAGGCCCCGGCCCCGCCCCCGGCTCCGCCCCCGGCCCCGAGCTGCTTTGGACAATCCCGGGAAAAATCGCAGCGCGTGCCCGGCGGCGCTGTTCCAGCGGCTAGCCGTCCTCTCCGGGTGAAGAACCTTGTCCAAATGTCCAGCTGTCGTGGTTTAACCCCATCCAGCAGCCAAGCGACACGGAGCTGCTCGCTCGCCCCCTCACCAGCAGGATCGGGGAGAGAATCAGAAAGGTAAAAGCTAGGAAAATCGTGGCTTGGGATAAAGGCAGTTTAATAGGGAAAGCAAAAGCCGCACACACAAGCGAGAAAGCCCAAAGATTGAATTCACTGCCTCCCCTGGGCAGGCAGGTGTTCAGGCGTCCCCAGGAGAGCAGTAACAGTTACTTGGGAGCACAAACGCCATCATCACTCCAAAACTCCCCTTCCTTCTTCTTCCCTCTACTTTATATACTGAGCATGATGTCATATGGTGTGGAATATCCCTTTGGTCCGTTTGGGTTACCTGTCCCAGCTCTGTCTCCTCCCAACCTCCCATGCACTCCCAATTCCTCACCAGCATTGCAGTATGGAAAGCTTTGTAAGACTGTTCAGCAGTAAGACTTGGCTGTGTAAGCGCTGTTCAGCAATAACAAAACCTTCTCTATATTATCATCCCTGTGTTCAGCACAAATCCAAAACACACCAGTCACTATGAAGGAAATTAACTACCCCCATCAAAACCAGCACACCAACATGAACCTCCCCTGACTCAGCTTCAGGCTGTTCCCTCAGATCCTGACACTGGTAACCAGAGATCATTGTCTGCCCCTCTGCTTCTTGTTCTGAGGATATTGAAGACTGCAGTGAGGTCTCCCCTCAGTCTCCTCCAGGCTGAACAAATCAAGTGACCTCAGCTGCTCGTCATACGGCTTCCCCTCCAGACCCTTCACCATCCTCATTGCCTTCCTGTGGCTGTTCTTTAACAGCTTTATACATTTCTTGTATTGTGGTGCCCCAAGCTGCACAGAGCACTCCAGGTGAGACCGCACCACTGCAGAGCACAGCGGGACAATTCCCTCCCTCTGCACTGGTAATTTGGTAGTTTGGTGTGCAGCTGCAGTTCAAGCTGCAGGTTGGGCTCTGGGTGGTGAGAGCCGGAGCCCTGAGCAAGAGGCCGTGACCTGCCGACCCTTTGCATAACAAAGGGCCCAGGGACCTGTGGCCCATCCAGGGGACTGGACACTCAGGGACACAGCGGAGCTGACAACCCACAGACTTTCCTACACTTGGACTGTGAGGGTATAAAAGCCCAAGGGTTCCTTTGTTCAGGGTCCCTCCTGAGAGGCATCAGCTCAAGCTAATATTTTATTACTGCTCCAAGATTAAATTATTTTAAGGATCAAGATGTCTGAGCCTCTGCAATGGGAAACCTTGGGTCGAACTGGTAAGGAAACCTGGTCTGACTGTGTGAATGTGGGGTGTATAGCTACAAATGGGCCTTGGTCCCAGCTCAGGTGGTGTGAGAGTGACTGCCAGAGTGGCCCCTAGATGCTTGGACAGGGAACTTTCCTTAACAGGGAGAAGCCTAACAGCACACAGTCTATGGGCAATTTCCAAACAGCAGATTCTCCTGAGTGTTTTCCTCCTAACATTAGTAGAGATACCTTAAAACAAGAACAGTCTGGACTATTTGGGAATTGGGCCAGCAAGACATTGCTATGAACATCATGATGAAATTGGGTTGTGAGGCAGCCACTATCACCAACAACCAGAGATTGGGAAAGTTGCCATGCCTCTTCTATCAGCTCCTTGTATGCAGGTACAATGACACATTGTTGCCTAGTGTGTATTATTTTTAATATGCTTTTAATGATGTAATGTGCAGGCAGTAAAGCTACTTCATAAAAGGTGAGTACTTCCCTTTTTCCATACTATTCCTTCCTTTCCAGGCTCCACAGTTCTCACTGAGGAGACTGGTAGTATTTCTCTACTAAATATGTTGTGATGCTCTATTTGCTCTTTCCTAATCTGAAACAAAAATCATCAGCACTGAAGAAACATGTCCACATTGTTTCATTTTGCATGTGAAAACTGAAGTTTGCACCAGCAGTGACCAGGCCACTGTTGTGGTCCACCAGGAAGTCCTGACTTGCAGCATTTCTTCTCAACTCTCATCTCAGCGTCTATGAAATTTTGCTCACACCCAGGCTTCTTTCTTTTGCAAGGTGGATTGATAATTTTTTACTCAGAGACAGCCAGCTGAGGTCTGCCTCAGGAGTGCAAAGAAATAGCCTTAAGAAGCAGAATTCATCAGGAATTTCGCTGTCATTAAAAATTTCATAGACTTCCAACTCTAGCGAAATGTGGTTGCATCAAGAGTGGTAGTCATAACAGTCAAGGAAAGACTGAAACAATTGTTGAGGTAGGAAGGGACCTCTGGAGATCATCTAGTCCTTATCCCCTGGCTCAAAGCAGGGGCAACTAGCAGATTGCTCAGGACTGTGTCCAGTTGGGTTTTAACTGTCTTCAAAGGTGGAGACTCTACAGACTCTGAGCAACTGTGCCAGTGCTCAACCAACCTTACAATGAAAAAAGCTTTTCCTTGTGTTTAACTGGAATTCTGTGTCTTTCAGGTTGAGCTTGCTGCCTCTCATCTTTTCACAAGGCACCACTGACAAGAGTCTGCCTCTGTCTTCTTTATCAACCCTCCGCCGCTTCCACCAGATGTTTCTGCACATTAGTAAAATCCCTCTGGAACCTTCTTTTCTCCCAGCTCTTTCTCTCATATGACAGATGCTCTAAGCATTGAAATGGTGTTGTGGCTCTCTGCTCCTGTTGTTCCAGTCTGTCCATGCCTCTCTTGTACCTGACCCAGCACACCCAATGTGGTGTCACTAGTGCTGAGTACAGTGGAAGGAGCATCCCCTGCAAGCCTATGGGGGTGCTGTTATCTTCTTTGCTGCAAGGTTTACATTTGCTGGTTCAAGGGGAGCTTGGTGTCTCTCATGGTTACCAGGGCCTTTAACTGAAGAATTGCTTTCTGGATACTTGACCTTCAGCCTGTCCTGGTGCCTGGGGTTGTTCCTCCCCACGGGCTGGACTTGACATTACCTTTTCTTGAACTTCATGAGGTTCCTCTTTGCCCATTTCTTCAGGGTGTCAAGGTCCTTCTGGATGGCAGCACGACCATTTAGCCTGTCACCCCCTCCTCCTGGCTTGGTATGACCTGCAGACTTGCTGAATGTGCCTTCTGGCCCATGGCCAAAGCCATTAATGAAGATTTGAACAGTACTGGCACTGGTATTGACCCCTGGGCAAAGCACTTGTGTATGGGTAACTAGTGACAGGACACTCCTAGCAAAGTGTGAAGCACCAGGGACGAGCACCAGGAATCTTCCCCCCCAACACCCCCGCCCCCCATTTCTGCCATGGAGAATATACTCTTAAAGGAAACCAGGAAAGACCGTCAATTTTATCCAGATTCCCTGAGTGTAATCTTGCCTTGTGTTTGAAGATTAGCTCAGTTAAACATACTTTGTCAGTACTGAATGTATGCTGAATACTGTATTGTAGGTGGAGAAGATAGTCTTGGCGCAGAGCAAGACTTGGGGCTTTGTTTGTTCTATGCATATTTCAAATGGATGATACTCTGTTTTCCTTTTACCTGCTAATCCCCCCCACTCAAAGACATGCATTTAAGGTCGTGCAGCCATTTTCTTGAAAGCTGGCCTACCATACAACCTTTATATTTTTCAATATTATATCTGTTCTATCAGACATGGATGGATAAGGATAGACAATATTTGATCCCTCATTGGCATGTTTGATGCACACAAAAATGGAGTGACTGAAGTCTGACACTGCAAGTAAGGGATGAAGTGAGAAAAGCTCACCTTACCAGTCCTGATATCGTAACTCTTTATCTCTGGAACAAATCAAGGATGTGCTGCAGCTTCTACACTACTGCTGACCTCAGGAAGCCTCTGCAGCCCCTCCTTCCACAGGAACTATTTTGTGATTTTCTCTGCACCTGTAATCGAGCAGTTGAACAGCTCAGTCAGAAGAATAACAACAGAAATCTACATAATAATTATTATTGCTTCTGGCTACCTTGATTGCACTGAGACAAGGCTTTACAAAATAATTGTACCGATCAATCCTGGGTAGGTGCAAGGGAAAATCCCTGAGATGGTGTGTGATAAGAACATTAGGGGAAGAATGTGTAATTCTCTTAAGCTAGTAGAATTCTAAGGAGTGCACCATGTTAAAATGCTTGACTTCATGTCTGGTTACACCAGATGGCTTCCATCAAGAGACAGATGTTTTCCCCAGTCTTCCCCTCAAAAGGAACATCAGAATTTAACCACGCCTTTGTATTTCAATACGTAGCATGAACAAAAGCATATGGTGTAGATATCGGCTTCATATAACTGTTGAGTGAAAGCACTGGGGTGGTAGATACAACCTTGTGGGAAAGCATTTCTTTAAGGAATTAGGTTTTTAAAAGTACATGCATTGTAAAAATACAGCTGACTTCCAAAAGGTAAAGGACATAATCTGCAATGTATTAACTTAAGGTGGAAACATGCTTAGCTAAAATTTCTTTTAAAATAAAGGGCATATTACTCTGCTTTGTGTGTTCTAGCTTTAAGGAAAATTCAGAATGCATTATATAATGCCTCTTAAAGGTGACTTGGCTGAGTATTTTCCTATTCAGACTGATGCCATAAGTCTGTCACAGCAAACTTAATCTTCACTAATTCCTGTTTCATAGTAATTTTTAGGAGTTTGTAGAGCACAAGGTGGTCAACCTCCCAAAATCTATAAGCGGCTTACAGAAATCTGCAAATGGGCGGGAGCCACAGAACACACGCTGTATACCTCACCTCTCCCAGGAGAGCTGTGGGGTGGTTTGCAGACAGGACGTGACAGCAGCTCGCCAGTGATCCACAGACCCTGCTCCAGCCTGAAGCCCGGGTGTGCAGCTGCGGTGCAGAGTGTCTGGGCAAAGTCACTCTTGGCTTCCCCTGTGGCTGGGGATTTGAATGAACCAGCCGCGGTGCTAGACAGCCCTGTTGCCAATTACATGATGTAATGTTATTATGAGAGCTGTTGCTGAACTACTCAGAAGTGATGCAGAAGTTGTTCGGGAGTCACAGATTGGCCCGTCCCTGTGGCAGGGAGTTTATAGCTCTTTATATATAATTCCTCAGTGCAAGACATCTGCGAGGTGGTATCACATTTAAATATTACAACAAAATATGGAGACGTTCAAAAGGTCTCACAGCTCTCCTTTGCTCAGACACCTCATTGGATCCACTGTGATAACCAGTGACAGATTTCAGTTGGGGAAGTGAAATAGCCTCATCCTGTTTTTAAGCGTTTCCAGTAGGAAGGGAAGATTTACCCACCTCAAAAGCTGGCAGGACTTAGTATTAGAAACTAAGGCAGCTTTTGCTGTTTGTGAGCACCCTGTGGAAAAGAGGTTTGGGTAGTTTCCATTGTGGCAATGCTTTCCTGACTCTAAACTCTTGACTTCTCAGCCAAGGACCATCTGCCGGAGTTTCTGCTGGCTTTTACAGAAGCAACCCAGGGAATGACTTTAACACACAGAATGCAATAAAATGCGTATCTGGGGCTTGATCCCACTCAGACTGAACTATCACAAATGCTGTCAATTGCCTTCAAAAGGAGACAGTGCAAATTCTTAACATCACAATAAGCAATTAGTAGACAGTTTAAATTGCACTTGTAATGTAAAAGTCACCAACTTTTACATTAGCAGGCTCTTTGTGTCTGAAAATGAAATCTTCATGTCCTGGTAACAGAGCATATTTTTTTCCAGAAAATACCTTCGGCAAATCTCTGTGGTCCTCAGTGGAAATACAGCAGAGACTAATTTAGCTTCTTGATTTTTGTTTTTCCTGGACAACCTGAAAGAAAAGGATATAAAAAAATTGTGAATGTTAGTGTTACATTTTTTCCTGCAGTTCCTTCTCTATGAGTGGGGTTAGTTTTGCACTGGTGGATCTGCGCAGGTCTATTTTCAGCAGTGCGAATATACATGGATGTTTTTCTGTATAGCAGCATAAAGACTGGCTCATGTCACATCAGCTGCACAGGAGATTACCACACGTACGTGTTCAGGAATGGGGCTGGTTACAGATACATACCCCAGCATAGGCACATCCTTTTGGTCCTGCCCTTGAAAACCCTCCAGGTTGTTGTGTTTACTCATAAAGTAAACCATTATTTATTTTGTTGGGGCTACCTCCACGGTGCCTTCGCACTCACACTTCACATCTTGAAGCCCACATAGTTTTGAAATGCATGACTCGGAAGCATGAATCAACACTTCTCCCTCTCCTTAGCAGGGATGAATACAACTTAACATCCCTTACCTCCTCTGCAGAAGAAGAGTGTGTCTAAACATTTTCATTGCAGAAGAGAAGCTGGTGACAGTTTCCTGTGCCATTGCAACAGAAGTTTGTTCAGGTGCTAGACTGGGCCATCAACTGGAGAGGATGGGGTTATCACAAACTGATGCGGTTTGTGACTGCAAAACTTTAGAGTGGTGATTTCCAGCTTGTGCTTTGCAGGTTCTTGGGACTGGCGAGTCCACGGATGATGATTAAGAAAGACACTGTGCTATCTAGTAATCTACAACTGGGAAACATTCTCCCCCATTCACCTCCTTGGAAAATATATAGAGATGGAAACCAGCTAACAGCCAAAAAGGCCTGCCATAATGAAACATCTGCTCTTCTTATCAGACTTGAGTGAAAGGTTTATTCAGACCAAAACTTTTAAATTTTCATCCTGCTCTTCCCTTTGTGGAAGGCCAAAATTGGAAAAAAAAAAAAAAAAAAAGGAAAAGAATTTTTTCAGACCAGAGCTTTTTGCAGTATCCCTGGCAGGTGACAGGACTGAAGTGCTCCCTCAGCCTGGGAGGACTTTCTCCACTGTCTTCTTTCGGAAGAGTATCACAGGGTCATTCATAAGGAGAAACAATGTTGAAAATACTAAGTATGACAAATCTTACTTGAACAAGGGGAAAAATGTCTCCTTAGAGCAACTGGGAAAAAACCCCAACACTTAACTGGGAAATAAAAATCATCTTGTTTCCTCTGCACAGCCAAAATGGAACAGATAAGATTCAAAGTTCAGAAGAGGATTGAAGGTTATGGTGGATCAGGAAGAGTTCAGAAAACCAAGCAGGAATGTAGGGTAGGAAGGAAGAAGCTGTCAGTAGTGATTTTTAATCAGAGACAAAAGTCATAGCTCTGCGAAGAAGATGAGAAGAATCAACAGTGATCAATAAGGGAGCCACTGATAGAAGGGACAACAAAATAAGTAATTTGGTCTGATGCCTTGCTAAGAAAAGATGTGCCGGAGGCAGAAGTCATTAACAAGTGAGAACAGGGTGAGACAAGCACCATTTTTTTTTATTCAAAGCAGGGATGAAAACAAATACATCTGAAGCGGAAGGGGGAAGGTGGTACAACCACATAAATGATCAAAGAAGACATACCAAACACTGTTTTAGTGTAAGAGACAAGCATGGTAGCTTCAGAAGCTGATCTTACAAACCATAAATTATGGCAGTAGCATTAGTTGTAAGCGTCTGAACTGGTGAAAGTTACTAAGAAACCTGTAATCATGCATTGAAACATGCAGAAACAATGTGGTTGTCTGCACAAACTGAGAGCTAAATGTTTTTTCCCCTTTTACTTTATCTGAAACCTTGCTGTATGGATGGTGCTGAGGCGCTTTTTTTCCCTATTATTTCAGGAATATTTTGTGGGAGAGATATTTTTGTATTCTGTTCTCAGGAAGGCAAAATTTGGACTCCTCCTAATCCTGCTGATGGGCAGCTTTAAAACAAAGGAGAGAAACTGTTAGCAGTGGTCCATGAAGGAGCCTCAATCAGCATCCTCTCTGCTCCAGGTGCCAGCTTCTTATAGCTTTGGGTGCATCATACAGGTGGAGATGCCAGCTCTTGGTGTGCAGAGTCCTAGTGTATGGAATTGTTTACAAGATTAGTCTCCTGATGGAGACAGCAAGAACTAAGAAGTGACACTATACTGGGGCGCTCCATCACTGGTTTTAGGAGAAGTCTGTGTTTTGTATTCGTCTCAGTTTGACAAAAATGCTTCTGTCTTAGAAATGCAAGTGAATAGGGTGTGTGTCTGGGGGGCAATGTTCGGTATACTAAATGCACGTTTTTGTAGGAGCAAAATCATAGTCTATTGGAACTGTCTGACTGGAACTGTGTGATAGTACAAGTCAGAACCATTCTCGTGCAGAATTTAGTTGTGGTTAAGATCTGGTAAACATTTTATTTTTCAGCTGCATGCTTTGCACACTATTTGCATGACATCTTTTCTCTCTTTCTCTTGTTGGCTGACTTTGTGCCCTTTTGGCTTGTCCCCCCCTTTTTATTTTTAAGCCTAGTGGTGATTCACAGGAAAAAAATCCATTTAGCCAGTGAGGAGGAATTTATGACCTATTTACAAGTGAACTTCAGTATACTTTTCATAGGTCAAAGTCAAGCCCCAAAGCACCCCCTAGACTGCCTCCTAAAACTGTGTCAAGTTCCCAGTGACTGCTTACCTCATCTGTGCTTACCTCACCTGGCCTGCTGTGTCATAGGTGCTATTCCACTGCTCATCCAGAATATTTTCCCTTAAAAGAACCTATATTCTTGGGAATGGACTGCGTGTCCTCTGAAAGGTCTCTAGAAGATACTGCAATGCAAGAGGAATAATGAAAAATAATGGCATTGGAAGTTCTACTGTGCTTCCTAGGGTAACACCCAGTGTAACTCTTGGTCATTGAGCTGTTCCTAGCTCTGCTGCGAAGTCTGCGTTTCTGAGAGGATAACCGTGTATCTATGAGCAGGATAACCTCATGTTTTCCTAACATTCACCACAGGATGGCAGTGCAAGATTTTAATTTTCAGCCCCTGTTTCAGTCCTACGTGTATGTGCCTTGTGCGTGTGACAGTGTAGTTAGACAGAAAATTAAAACCAGTAGTGCTTTCTTCCGCTTTGAAAAAAAAGATATACTAGTTTCCTTTCAAATAGAACTGGACTGTGAAAACACGGAACCAATAAGAAAACAATGCTGCTGCTGCATGTGAGGTGCTGCCATAAACGCCACATTTCAGAAATGTACCTCAGCTTTATTCCTACACTGACTATGCATTTAATTAATTTACACCTTCCCCCTCAGTATAAAAGATTTTTTTAGATGATGTATTCTGAGTGGCTTTTGAATTCAGGGAGCTTTTCTCCTGATGTTGCATCTTTGGCCTGTGTGCTAAGCCACACTCCCTGTTGGTGTGGTCCTAAAGCACATCTTGCCGATAGGGCTGCGAGCAGTTGTCAGAAGGTTTGTTCAGCCTTCCTCCTCTGTCTCCAGTTTCATCTTCCCATTTTCTTTTTGTGAGGCAAATCAGGAAATTTGGATTGTCTGAAAATGTACATAACAAAAACTGAACAGTTTTTAACCTGATTAGGTACCCACTTTGGCTTGCAGCTTGAGTGCCAGCATGGGCAAGAGGAGGCAGCAGGAAGCCTGGGATCATTGCTCTGGCTGCACCTCATGCCCAAGCTGGTTTGTGAAATGGTAGAGCTTAAGAAAGCTTTCAGACCTGGGTTCTGTTGGTTGTTGATTCAACTGGCTTGCCAACACAGGTGCTATTATCTGGTTTGGCATTCTTGGTGAAATGCTGATGGCATAGTTTTCTCCATGGCATTTTTGTCAGATTGCAATACAATAAAGTGTCATCAGGTCTATACTATTGCAAAGCAGGATTTAAACAATTAATCCTGCTTTGCACTGCTGCTGACACAAACCCATACACTCAACTCCTTACTGATGCTTATGTCTGTACCAGTGCAGTGCACTGACTGCATGGCTAAATCTCTACAAAGACCATGCAGGCGAGCTCCAGGAGACTGAACACTGTATTGTCAAGTGTCATAATTTCACAGCTACTGTGATTATATGAGCACCTTGTTGGTCACTAAGAAACTATACAGTTGAACAGGACAGTTGACAGTATGAACTCTCTGACTCAAAAACATGATGGAACTTTTAATTCATAACTCCATCATCTTTATGGTAATGCTGAGGATCTGCTTCGTGATTTTTGATTTTTGTCAGTTCTTCCCTTCTGCATCATCCCAGTGGCTGAGCAAGGAGTGGTGTTATGGTCTTGGTTTGAATGCAGAGAAGTAAATGCTGGACACTGAGCTCTGAACTCCTCCACTCCTGTCCTCATGAAGGAGAAACTCTGAGATGCGTGACCGACACACGGGTAATGTTCACCTGTTTGCTCAGATTGCTGCTGGAGACAGATAGTTTGATAAACAAAAGTTAGAGGGTTCTTTAAGTGGCAGCTATGAGTCAATGATGCCACTTTTTAAAAGCCTATGTACATGTGTTTACTAGTCCCAGTAGTCCACTGACATATAAACAAAACATACAGTTCAGAAGTGCAGCTGGAGGTGTGATAAAGGCTCCACATAAATGCAGCAGAGCAGCACTTACTTCTGTTTTCTTCCCTTCCCAATAAAGGGCAGTTTTATGTTTCTGAGGTGAGTAATATGATCTGATACAGAACCAGCCTGTATGTATCAGGAATCTACACTAGAAGACTTAATGGAGGAAAAATGCATTTTCCATAGCTAGTAGCACCCAGCAGTCTTAGCCATATCTGAGAGAAGTGCTATTCTTACACTGAGTGTTAGTCTTAGCCTGTATTAGTAACACTTCTGAAATTGGGTATTTTTCTTTGCAGAATAACTTCAGGAACATGTCCATTTTATCTAAAGAAAAGATTATTTTTCGTTTTTAATTTTTTTCAGGACATACCTTTCTCTCTGTCAGTTCTAATGGTATAGTGGGAACGACAAAGTGGACGTAAATGACTATTTAGTATGAGATGTGGCTACATTGTCTTAATCAAACTAAGAGAAAACGTCTATGTGCTCACTGAGAACTATACAAAAGCTTTTACCTTCTTTTCCAGATGTGATATAATCTGTTTTCTTCTTTCTTATATAGAAACAGTAATACACAGTAAATGTGTGCATGCAACTGCAGTAACCATTCAAGAATAAACCTTTAGTGCTACAGCTAATATTCTCATGTGTTTCAAGATGCAGTATCCCAAAACAGAGACACTTCAAGTTCACAACTGCACAGACTCCAAGCATGTCACACAGCCTGTAAGGAATTGAACTTCACCGAACATCTCTAGCACAGGGATGGTGATGATCTGTATTTCCATTGCAGGCGGTGAGTGGGTCCAGCTGCAGCTGTGGTATGAGCCATGGGCTGGTGTGGTGTGCTGCAGGGTTTGGGGGCGAGGTAGGAATTAGGGGCAGAAGGGGAGTGGGACAGCATCCCTGTAATCACTAGGCTTGTTGTCCTACTAGCCCATGTAAGAGTAGTAATTTTTCTTCAGGAGAGTTTGCAACATAAAGAGACCAGACCATTAATGTGGAGGGGGCTGCAGTGCAGTTATCAAGGAACACTGATACTGTACTGTCTGGCATTCATGTTCATCCATGCGTATGCCTCTCTCCAAGTACTTTCCTTTGGAAGGGGCAGTTTGGAGCTGGAGAGGGAAGAGATGGTAAAACCAGAACCAGAAGTGTGCTAGGGGAAGGGAAATATGAGAAGAAGGAGGGAAAAAGGAAGAGGGCAGGAAACACGGAGGGCATGGAGACTTAAGGTACCAGCTGAGAACCTTCAGTGGTGGGAGAAGGTCTTGAGAGAGAAACAGTAATCAAAGACCAACAGACCAAGTGGTATTTCTTGTACATGCACACATGCTCACACGCTCACACATATGTCAAAATTGACAGAAGATGGGTATTAGGAGGAAGGGGACTATCTCACTAGAAAAAGGCAGGGTTAAGATATCTATGGCTGTCCTGGTTAAAATAAGTCCCCAAAAGCTTTCTGCTCTGCGCTTAGTGGAGCTGCTCTGGGAACCCTGAGGCTCTGGAGATGCTCACAGTTGCTCTTATAGAGCATCTCTCCAAGATGCATCCTTCAGCCAAGTAGCAGGGCAGTGGCCAGTGGTGAGGTTCCCCGTGGCTTCTGGTGAGCAGGCAGGTCGAGCTGTGCATCTGCAGCCAGGCAGAGCTGAGAATAAACCCCAGATTTCCTGCTCTTCAGCTCTATCCATGAGGCCCTTGCTTCCCCACGCACTAATCTGACATTACAGAACGTATGGCAATGCAAAGCCACAAAGAAACTAAATTAAGAGAGCAGTAGGCGTATGACTTGCATGCAATGTTTCCCTTTCACTGCAAATTTCTCGTTTACTGTTATTTTTGCATAGGCTCGTGTGACTGAATTCCCATAAAGTGGTCTCCCACACCTCAGGCAGTTGTTAGAGCAAGAGGCAGTCACTGGACCAATACATGCCTGAAAATTAGAGAGACACAGACCAGGCATCTGAAAAAGAGACTGTGGTGTGAGAAGGGATATATGAACTGCTCTGGCACAATTCAGTTGTTAGGCAAATGATTAAAACTAAAAGGGAGGAAAAATGAACTGCTTCTCAGGTTGTATATATAAGCTGGACATTTGTGGAGAGTGAGCAAGTGGAGTGGTTATCACCAATAAAAGAGTAATAAAAAGATAAGATCTTTGCATTCCAATTAAAAGAAAAATCATTGCAAGAGGATCAGATGTTTTCCCTGGCAAAGAGGCAAAGAATTTCTCTCCAGGCAAGAGACAAATACCTACCTCTCCCCTTTTATCAAGTAGTAACCCGTAGACCTCTGACAGTAAAAGGCAGAGAACCAGCACAGGGATTTCTATTGCAGATGGGAAAACACTTTTTTTTCCTTTTTTTTTTTTTTCCCTCTTTGTTGAAGTTTGGAGAAAGATTGGACCAATGAATCAATAGGGTGGAGGGAAACCAGGCAATTAGAGATTAACATCAGGGGAAACTTTCGAGCAAGATGGCTTTTCTGATGGAACTGAGTAAAAAATTAAAGAAACAAATATCAGCTTTGCTTCCCCTTCCTGCCGCCTGCACATTAGCCACATCTTTGCAAAACACACCATGCAGCACGTGCTGCTCCAATGGCAAGGCTCACTTCTGCGAGAAAGTTTTTTCTCACTGAGACTTTCAAAGCTCCAAACAATGAAAAACAAGTATCAGATGAAAAGATCTAATGAAAAATTTGCAATTTTCAGTGGTGAGTAACATGCATACAAACACTTGAGTCAACGGAACAAAAGTAGGTTTACCTTTTCTGTACTGTTTTCTCAAGACTGTTCCAAAGTAGCTAGACTGATGCCTAAGGGTTAAGCACACAATTTACTGAAGACCTTCAGAGGCCACATTCTGGCTTGTCTTCTCTTTTTCAGTGCCAGGCAGGTAGACAGATAATCAGGGAGAAAGTTCGTTTCAGTGATTAACTTTAAGAATCCATTGTGGAGATTGCTGTTTTTTATAAAGGCAAGAAATGCCATTGATTTAACTCCTTGGGAAGCCTGCTATCTCCTTAACCAAGAGGTTAATTCTGGAAATTATTTGAAAAATTGAAGTGCTTAATAATTTACTATCAAGTATAGTTTTAATATCCAATTGTTGCTTGGTTTTTTTCCAAATCTGTTTTCACTAGAAGACTGAGTTTTTTATTTTGTGCATGTGCAGTGTAGACCTGAGAAGCGTATCTCTTTATTACCATGGAAAATGTTGAATGTAACTGAAAAAGCAAATGCATGAAAAAATAAGGAAATATGCCTAAAAATATAAGGAAATACAATATTTCCGCCAGCATATTCAAACCAAAATTATTCAATTTGAATGTGGTACAGTGGTACCTCTTAGAAAATGTAATGCAGTGACTTGGTTTTCCTTTTCCCTTCTATGAACAAGTTTCCTATCCTGGCTTCATCTCTCACAGTGCTGGTTGAGCCGTGATCATGCTGGGAACATCTATACTGAGCCATAGGAGGTGTGAGCTGAGGGGAAGCTTCTTCAGACAGGTGAAACTTCTGGTCTAAAATGAGATACTGCAGTCAGATTTGTAGATCACAGTTTTGAAGTTATTGCTCCTCTGCTAAAAGATGTCAATTTTCCAGTGGGAAATCTATTCTCCAGATTTTCTGACCAGAACTTATGTTTATCAGTCTCCTAATTCCAAAACCTCTTCTCCAGCAGTTCCTTTATTTTGACAATCCACTAATAGCTTCATTCCCTTCCCTATCATTGCCTCATCTTTCTTCTTATCTGCAAGAGTAGACCAACTGAAACATGTATATCTCTTGTCTCCCTCCAATAGCAATTTGATGCTTTACATTAACCTTAAATTTAAAACATATTGAAGAGAAAGGTAAGATGCTTCTGTACCTGTAATTTGTTTCAGTATTGGGAACTAAACAGAACTTCATTACATCCTCCACTTTCATGTTTTACATATGTTATAGAAAATGTTTTAACAGCATTTGGTAGAACAATTAGCCAGCGAATAGATCTTCTTGATAAATATTCACAGGCTCAAATCTGCAAGCAGTGGGTTGAATTATTGTCTACACCTATTGTGTAGTTAGTTAAGTGTGATGTTGTGGAAGTACTTCAGCAAGTTTCTAATTCTTTGTAGATGTGTATATCTATCTATATCTATATCTATATCTATCTATATCTATATCTAAATCTAGCAGTAGTTCCAGACAGAGATTCCTCATATAGGCACTCAAGTGGTATCTTACACTCATTCCTTGTGGTCAATGAGTATGATGTGGCATCCTTAGTGGCAAGATGACAGTTACTTCCTCATTCCAGGGGAATACCCAGAACAACATTAATAGATGTCAGTTGCAGGAAAATTTTCTGACCCGTTGAACTTTTATTTTTTTGCAGAGTATATAGCTGCTATTTATTTAAACATTTTTAATGTCCCATATATTTCAAGAGGTATGCGTTTTAAAAAGTGGGTTTCCAGTACTGCACAAAGTATTTGTCTAAGTAACCTTAGTTAGCAAGTTTAGGAAACACCTAGATCCATCTTAACATAGGCCAACAGGGAGCTTCTAAAGGGTACCTGCTAACCTAGGTATTTCTAATTTACACTTAGAGCCTTTAGAGCCTAATTTAGCTTCTTAGCTTAGGTATCTGAATGTGAACCCCCCCTACCACACAGTTTTGTATCTTTGGTCTCAAACGGAGTTTAACGTGGTCTCTTGTGTTCTAGGTGACTGCCTAAGTCTACTGGCTAATATAGGATGAATCTCTCATCTTCTCCTAGGAGGAGCACTCCACTTAAGATCCACAGTTAAGTACTTATTTGAGAAGGTATTTGATCTCTGAACTTTGCCCATTAGTATTTCCCAACTAATGGGCTAAAAAGGCAGGGTGTCCTCTCTCTCCTTGCTATCTTCCCTCTACTTCAATTTCTAGACCAATGGTAGTTAATAGTTTATATGAAGTGGAGCAGTTCCAACATTAAAGATGGAAAGAAACAAACCCCTTGTATCACCCCCAAGTTATGTCACTAACGAGAGATTTGGGAGAAAGGGTTTGGATGCAAGAACTATTTGGATGCAAGAACAACAGTTTGGATCCAACAGAATTTTTTGATTGAGTTGAACTTGATACTTTTTGAGGTTGATCTTTATCTACCAGTGCCCTTATATTACCCTGACTCTTCCCCATATGGTGAATTTTAGGGAAAATGAGAGAGACTGAGGCATAAGACTACCTATTAAAAGTACTTCTAAAAGAAATGCAATTCTGAGGTACATACTGCAACTCTGTTGACTTTACACTGTCTTTGAAAGATACTGCTAAATCCTCTTGCTTTAGTTCATTTTAAATGTTATATTCCCCTGCTTATTTCTGTTAACTGTGTTTCCCTAATTTTGCTTCTAAAATACTGAATTAAATATTAAAAGGTTAAGGTTTCTTTTTTCTGCTTTCCTCCCCCCACCTCTTCTGGTCTAGCCTAAATGCCAGCAGGAGAAAATGCATTCTCAGACTTAACTCAACCACCAGCTCTAAATATTCTGTACTAAATTAAATACAGAAACAGATACATGGTACTCTGGAAATATGGCTTTAACCGACAGAGTTGTGATAGCTCAGGAAACTGCGCTGACAATCAGCAAGAGCTCTATCCTGATGAGTAACGGGGAAGATTTGTCATTGTCTTCTCACACCCAAGTATTTACAGATGAAATCTACTTTCAGAACCAATTAGGCACATACACTTTTGCACATAGGCACATTTTCCTGAACAATACGGGAAGGACAAACTTTTGAATTAAAAAAAAAAAAGAGAACTTCAGATCAATCATGCTTATTTTCATCTTGCTTTAAACGTGCTGTTTCCTTTTTTTCTTTAAATAGTTTTCTATGTGGTTGCTGAAATGTCTTTGTAAGTAAAGATACACTACTCACACAAGGAAAGTCCCTGGTGGTTTTTAAACACCATTTTTATTGAGATTTTATAATTAAAAAAAAAAGTCTCATAAGCACCTCCGTCATAGAAACCCTTTATCACCATGAATACTGTTTAAATTTTATGAAGTGTAACAAAAATGACATAATGACATCTGTGCCATGGGTTAGTCTATGGAGGTGTCTAAAGTGGTTTGGGAAGGTAAATTCTGAAGGAAACATTTTTCTATGCAGAAGAGTTAGGTTTGAAACCATATTCATCAGGCAAGGAATTTAGCCATGCAGATGAGAATTTAGGCGTGTAACTTGTGTTAATTATTGCACAATTATATAATTTTTGCACAGTTATCCCACATACAGCAAATTAATTTATTGGGTGCAAGAAACATAAGCCTGTCTTAGAAATATTTTCCCCTTGTACATCAATTTTCTCTAAATAATGTTCTAATGATTAAAGCTGACAGTTCTGAAGACTTAGTTTTAGTCCATGCCCAGTACAGGTAGGTACAGCACAGATTTGACAAGCTTGCTATATCACTATCTAGTTTTCTCAAGAATTTCTGGCAGACCTTTGAGAAGAACTTTGAAAGAACCAGAAAAGAGATTTTTCCTATGAAATGCATTAACAGTACTTCACCAAACCCTCCATAACATTGGGAAGGACCTCATGATTTTGGTCATGGTAGGCAAAGGCTCTGACAGAGCAGACACACACCTTAAAGATCAGGGTCATGTACCTTTAGAAAGTCTTTAGTGTTCATTTTGTAAATTTAAATACAGGTTCCAGTGGGGTGGATGAATTCTGTCAAACCATGTTTCCTTCAAATAGGACAGGAGGTCAGATTTTCTAAACTATGCCAGTTGTCACTTTTTGCTGTACAAATCTCAGCCTGATTCACAGGTGGTAACTATGGATTACTTTTACAACCAGGAAGCAGAAGGTTAATATGGTACTGGAGCATGTCCAGGGAAGAACAGTGGAGCTGGAGAAGGGCCTGGAGCACAGGTTTGATGAGGAGGGGCTGAGGGAGCTGGCCTTATTTAGCCTGGAGAAAAGGAGGCTCAGGGGGGACCTTATTGCTCTCCACAACTGCCTGAAAGGAGGTTGTAGCCGGATGGGGTTTGGTCTCTTTACCAAGTAAGCAATAGGACAAGAGGAATTAACCTAAAGTTGTGCCAGGGGAGGTTTAGATTGGATATTAGGAAAAATTCTTCACTGAAAGGGTTGTCAAGCACTGCAACAGGCTTCCCAGGAAAGTGGTGGAATCACTGACCCTGGAACTGTTTGAAAAATGTGCAGGTGCAGTGCTTAGGGATGTGGTTTAGTGGGGTACCTGGCTGTGCTGGCTTAACATTTGGACTCAATGGTCTTAGAAGTCTTTTCTAGCCTGAATCATTCCATGACTCAATGAATTCCAGAACTGTGTGAACAAAAGACATTGTGTCTTTTGTGTTTCTGTGTTACCACATCACAGTTTAGCACAAAAAATCTAATGACTGAGATAACTTTTGAGACCCAACTTTCGATAGAGGTAGAACCATGTCTATTAGGTAGCTTTTGATGCCTATGAGATATTGATGACCTGACTGCATCAATTAGCCAGGCTGTGCAGGATCAATTCCTCTCTGTAGAGTTCTGCCACCTGCTCAGTACCCAGCAGTGGGGGGGTCAAGCAGTTGAAGTGAACCAGAAGAATCTGAGGAATGGCTTAAGGAATAGCACGTCTAAAGGCTGTCACCTGTATGATGGCACCCGTCCTGTTGCAACTGGTTTGATAGAGGGGTTCCAAGCAATTGTCTTTGTCTTGCTTTCCCTATCTATCCACTGAATATGGGAACAAATTTAATGTATGGTCAGAAACTACTGCTTTGAACCTGAAAATGTGGGAGATGAGGCCTTCACATCTCATCACAGGAGTTCACATCTAGCATGACATGTAAATCGTATTATCTTGGAATCATAGAATGGCTTGGGTTGGAAGGGGCCTTAGATGTCATCTAGTTCCAACCCCCCACCATTATCAGGGATGCCATTCACCAGGTCAGGTTGCCCAATGACCCATCAAACCTGTCCTTGAACACTTTCAGGGTTGGGACATCCATAACTTCTCCAGGCAACCTGTAGACTGCTGTAGTGCCCTGCACATGAGGCTGCCATGCAGAGCGTAGGTGGTGCTGAGCGTGGCAGGATGACAGCATGCAGCACACGGGCTGTGAATCAGCAGTGCTGCACTGCTTCAAGAGCTGCGCAAAGTACTTACCTCTAATAGTGTTGACATCAAATGCAGCTCAGAACCACTGTAGCATGCAAAACTGAAAACAACATCAGGCAAATCTGTGGTGTTGCCTGTTGACCTGCCCCTTACCGTGTTGATTAAGATCAGATGAGTAGAAAGATGAGCCAGCACTGGGTTGTTGTCACCCTCAGGGGTATCTGAAGACATGCAGTTGATTTCCAGTGATTTTTAACTGTGCTTTTTCCACATACATGTGCAAGCAGTCCGGATTCCTTTCTTCTTCTGTATGAACTATTTGGAGTTAGGAACCAAGGGTATTTAAGTGTGCATAGGGTTACCAGATGCCTACTTTAAGTGTATTCAAATACTCTGGAAAGGTTTTATCTGCCTAGAAAGACAGGATAAATTTATGATCATTCTGCTTACTGGACCAGGCTGCTTTTTTCCTTTAAACTCTTGTTTTTAATTATATTTGAGCTAAGCACTCAGAGGCCTTAAGGCATGAATCCCTTCTTTACTAACTTATAATTAGCCCTGATTGTTCCTTTTTGTGTCTGTTATGAGCAGGAAGCACAGAAGCTCAGAACATGTATCGCTATGCCATGACTATTCAGCGTCGTTCCAACGCTGAAAAAGCACAGTCTCCTCATAGGACAGCTGATTCAAACATATAGTGTTATGCCACCAGAGGAAGTACTCTTACTTATTATTAAAAGTATCAATGAGGCTGTCTAGGTATTAATTTCATATTCCCCATAATTACCAAGTGCTTGACTCTGCTTGCGAAAAAGGTAGTGAGTCACTTTCCAAACCTTTCAAACCTTCCTCTTCCTGTCACTTAGTCCCTGTGCTACATCGTTCTCAGTTCAACAAGAAAAAAATCACCAGGCCAAGCTGACTTTCGGCAGTGACTCCTTAGGCTTCTTTTACAATGAGGCTGTGAAATGAAATCATAGTGTTTTGTTTTCTGGAGTTTCCTTCAGTCCGTTCTCAGTGGCCTCCTTCAGTGTGCAAATTAAGCCTGGCTCTTGTGGTTCAGCCTGTTTTCAGCATGACTGTAGTTAGCAGTTGGCTGAACACCCAGCACTGTCACTTTGTTTCATAGCTTTGCCACCAGCAAATGACAATTACAAACCAGTTTTTTAGCTTGTTCCCCAGGTGCCGGCCTGAGACTGGAAATCTAGTATTTGAATCAGTAAGACTTTTTTTCTAAATTAGCATCCCCCCAAAAAAAACCCCAAACAACAAAACCATGGCCACAAAACACAAAGTTACTGAGCTTGGTTGTCCGAGCTCATGCGGTCTGGTCAAGGAGAATGCTCTGTTAGGACACAGGCATGAGCTGAGCAATCAACATATGGCAGCAACAAGAGGTGCATGTTACTTCACGTGCATTAGACAGAGTCTTCATGACATGAATCTCCTAAAACATTTCTAGGGACTGGCAAATTTTACAGTTAATGGATTTTTGAAGGGTAAATGGAAAAAGTATCATCATATCATGTGGCCTCTAAGCACAGTTTTCACCTATCCTTAGTGTTGGGCCCTTTCACTGAAGCTGAACTTGAATACTGGTTCAGAGTGCTAAGACTTTGTAGCACTTAGAGATCTCCAGACACCTGCAGAGGAGCCACTCCACTGCCACCTCTGTCCCATCTCAACATTAAAGCACAGTTCCAAACCTAAACTTCTCCCATGTATAAGTAGCCCTTGGACTGGGACAGAGATTTCAGCTGGATATATGGTAACCATATGCTAACCTGGCTTTACACAGCAAAGACCCCTTTTATCATGCGGTGTAAGTGTATGTGCATCTCCAGTGAAGATGTAAGTAAATCTGTCCTGGCTGCTTCCCTGGTTTGTTACTGCTCCTTATCTGAGTATCATCACTGGCAGTATGTGTCTGCTTCAGTGCAAAAGAGAAAACCACCAAGGCTGAACAAGATCATACCATTAATAATTTCCAGACAGTGCTTTCCAGTGACATGACTCACCTGCTGGATCATTGAAGGTACCTGAAGAGGTTAGATTATAAGAATAAAATAAAAACATAAGCAAGGAAGCATCAGCATTAGGAGATTTGTTAAATTATGATTGTGGAATTAATGAAAGAATTAATTTCCTGAACTGATGAAAGAAGGGGCACACAAAAGACTGCCTGTCTCTTCTCCTCTACGTAATCTCTTCTGCACAGAGGACTCTTCCTCTCTTTATCTGTGGTATCTGTGGGGGCTGGGAAGGGGAAATGTTCAACTTGTTCTTCCTTTAAGTCCCAGTAGAGCTAGATAAGAGATTTTGTAAAGAAAAAAAAAAAAAAAAAAAGAGCAAAGCCCACAGCACATTTAAGCACTCTCCAATAGAGATGCCTGTTCTAGAGTGTTAAATCTCATGTTTCTTCTCCTCAGATTCTACGCACAGAATGGGCACAAACTATGCTCCTGTTGGAGCTCCTCTATTCTTTTTGCTGTCCTGTGACACAGGGCAACACCAGAGCTTTCCTCCTGGGCCTGTCTCACAGACTGACCTGCTCCTCTTCTATTTCTCTCATCATCAGCAAACAAATTGCTTTCTCCTCTTCTTAGTCTTCCTGGTGTTATTCCGATATTCTTGATTTCGCTGTTTCAGACATTTCACTTAAAAGAGTGAAATTTCAGAGTGGATGAGGATAGCAGTTCTTTATTATGTCTTTCTGAGTGTCTTTGCACTGAAAAAGTGAATCTTATTTGCGAGTGTTGGTGTAAGAAACATGAATGCAATTTCCTGAAGTTTTGCATGAGACTTGTGGGAGCAACAACGTACCTTTCATATCCTGCCAATTTGATTTCATAAGGTCTCGGAGAATGTCGACCCTAGGGACAGTTGATAGCCAGTTTGTTATTTTGTATGGCCGATAGTTGTTACATGACATTTACATGAGCAGGCCACATCAGTACTGATCAAACTTATTAGCTCTATCAGATAACAAAATTTACTGGGTGCTAGGCAGGAAATGCAGCTGCTAGCAGGCTTAGAAGGAATGACAGAGTTAGATTAAAAGTAGTAGGTGCTATTTAATACGTGTCCCATTGCACTTTCCCCAGATCCTCAATGCTTTATCATTAATAAATTTTTATAGCATCCTTTTTAGGCAGGTGGGGAGACAAACATTATTATTCTTATATTACTGAATGAATGAAGTGAGGCAGAGAAGTTTCTGAGGATATGTCTCTACTAATCATCCTATTAGTATAGACACAGAATAATCAGTATACAATAATTCTATATTAATATAAAATTATAATAAAATGGGCTATTGCCAATTCCTTGACACTGACATGACTGGTACAACATATTTTGTGTCCATACAATGGTGAAACATTTTAGCCAAAACAAGGGTGACCACTTTCAAATTGCCTACCAGGAATGATTCTTGGTCTGTGTTTATATCAAAAAAAACATGCCTGCAAGTTGCCTAGGAGAATGTTAGCTGACTCGAGTCAAAATGTGCTACAGATAAAATCACGGCATGCCCTGGCCCATTGTTCGTGAGTACAAACATAACCAAGGGATGTCACCTAGTGCCGTGCAACAGCTTTATCACTGTACTTAATTCTGGCATTGTCTTTTGCTTCTGTGAAATCTCATTTTTGCTTCTGACTCTGTTCCCCTCCTCCTCTTCCAGCCTGGCTAGGGTGTGTTGCCACTGGGAGGCAGATCTCTAGAGCAAACAAGCATGTTTCTTTCCTTCAGGCTCTCTTCTAACAAGGCAAAGAGCCTTGGCAGTAATTTGGCATTTTGCAGATGTTTCTATCAACATTTAAGTTATGATTTACTGGAATTCATATTTAAGGATTGGATTTTGCCACCTATACAGTCTTGAAGTGACACCTGTGTGCAATCCTCTGTTGAAAGCAATAAGGCAAGATACTGCTCATTGTTAGAAAGGATAGGAGATTGTGGCCATAAAGTGTTATGTTATAGAGGAAAATAAAACCACAGAAAAAGTTCAATACAAAGTGACACACCATACCTCTGCCACTGTCTCCGCCAAAGTCTCAATTTTGAGCAACTGCAAACTGGTTTAGCTCTGTATTGAATGTGTATTATAAAGGAGCTACATATCCTTCCTTACACAAAGCATGTGGAATGTGGGCCAAATTAGCCTCTGACTGAGTTCTATCCAATGCATTAAAATCCCTAGGTTTATTAATTAGTCCCAGAGCTGAGTATTTTTCCACCATTCTGTCTGCCACTGTTGAAGCAGCAAGATTTTTGTTAATTTTCATGCAACACAGCAAATTACTGCCTAGAATTTAAACCCTTATTTATCTTGTAAAAATCAGGGATTATGGGAGTGGAGCCAACATTAGTGGGACATTATATCCTAAAAATGCTGCATGTAACTTGAGGTTCACCTTTCTATATACATCTATATACTCATCTACTACTGTGGGCAACATACAAGTCTGTTAGAGTGGATTTAATATATTATTTTCTGAGTGTCTATTCTAACTGACTGGAACCATAGCAGCAATCTGCCATTGAGACCCAAACAAAATCTCTGTGCACCCATCTTGCAGACAGGAGAGATGAAACAGAACATTCACTCCCTGTCCGGGGTGAGAATCAGAATTCCTGTAATGGTGGGTCGAAGAGTAGGGGGAAGTAACTGTACGTATATACAGGCACTCAGGGCAAACTCCTAACAGTTGTAGAAAAATGAAATGCTATTCGTTCCATCCTCAGAATGTTTAACATCAAATCACTTCAATGGCACTAAACAGCATCGCTCACACATGCTGCAGATTCAAAAGCACATTTTAATTTCCATCCCACAATTTGTGAGCTACCTGGAATAACAAAAAATTCTTCTAAATGGAACTTGCTATGCTTCTTCGCAGTCTTGTCACCTCAAGATTAGCCTCCTGTAATATGCTTTTCTTTAGGCTATTGCGGGAGATCATTCAGAGCCTGAAGCAAGTCAGGCATGCAGCAGTCACACATTAATCAGATCTTAAATTGGCAGCATGTCACGCCAGCGCTCTCTGAGCTGCCTTGGCTGCCAGCAGGATTCAGGGTATTGGTGCTGACCTTTAAAACTCTGGATACAGGCTCTCTTCTCAAAGCACGCTACTAGAGGGCCATCAGCAGAGGCATTTGGGAGGCAGCTCAGCTGATAGCAAGGACTGCCAGTGGTGTACGGTTTACCAAAGCCACCTTGGCTCAGCACCTTGGCTCACTGCACTAAACTGCCAGACATGCTTGAGCTTGGGTTTTGGTTTTGGTTTTTTTTTTTAAGACTTTGGAGGAAAGATGATCTGAGGGATGGACTGTCTTTTCTTTTTTGTTAGCTGATTCCGAAGCTGAGTATGGGTGTACCTGGTTTCACCATGCCTTATAAAATAACCCTGATATAGATTAAAATGCACCTGCAGTTAGCACCTGAGATGCAGGCTTACTGTATTTGCTGGCTTGACGTACCCATCTAACCGGAACCTCTGTTTTACCTTACAAAGTACTAAAGAGCAAATCTAATTACTGTGCTTCAATGAGAAATGTCTGTATCACGTCAATGGGACACAAGAGACAAGCTTGTTCCAAACCTGGCCTGTGGAAAAACAGGACCTAAGCTAGTTAGCGTAAAGTCCAGTTATAGCACAGTGTTTTCTCCTGGGTGCTAGAAACAGCCGAACATTCAAGCATCTGTATGTTGGCAGTAATTGAATTGTGTAAGTGACCCTGGCTCTGACACTGGATTTTACCATCCAGAATGCTAATAGAAAATGCACTGATGCATATTACTGAAGGAGGGTCCTGAATATGAAGTAGCAATGGAGTTAGAAACAATCCTCGGGCCATTTTAAGAGGCAGGCACTGATAGCAATAATGGAGGTTTCTGCTCCCTGAAAGGGGCTTCTCTTCAGTGACAAGTGAAGTGCAGTGTTAGTCGCGTGCTGAAGCATGCATAGGGACTGAGCTATGGTGATGCAGCAAAATCCCATTTGTAATGAAGCAGAATTGAAGTGTGAAATTATTTCATAAGCTGTTTGGATGGTTTGGAGGAGATGGTACCCATAATCTCAAGCTGTCTTTTGAGAAGGCTCAAAAAGTATGCAGCTCTTGTTCTGCCCTAAGCAATGATCATGTCTATAAAAAAAAAAATCATGGATTCTCTCTACAAGGGAATCACTGCTGTTCTTTGCAGTGCCTTGAGGCTTCATGAAGGTGCTATAATTTGATAACTTTTGTGCCTCTTACACATTCACAGAAGCATATGTTAAAGACAAAATTTAAAACACTAGAATGTGTTAATAATTTTTAAAATTCATGGTCAATAAATAATTATTTATTCCCACATGAGCATGCACTCAGAAAGCTTTTTTTTTTAGAAAGAGCAGATAAGTATAATATTTGAAAATAAAGCCACACAGAGGTAGTTTTACCAATGATTACCTACTCCAGGAAGTTATGTCATTCTAAACAAATTGATGACAGTGACATTGGTGCCCAGCAGATCTCCTGCTATTTTGCTATATTGATCTACTGAATATTTGCCCACATTATATATACCCAGCCTTAAAGACTGCTTGTAAGTGGCTTCTCCATTACAGAAAATAGTAAGCAAATATCACTGACTGCATCCCCTGGTCCTTAGTGCTCGTCCAAATAGCTCTCTCATTCACAGTTATTGCTATGTCAAAAGTAAAAGATCCATTGCTATGGCTTTTATCTGGTTGCCCTATGGGATTACTCAAGTAGGTAAGGAATGCAGCAGCAAGTCCAAAATCTAGCTCTTTCTGGTACAAAAGATTTTAAAAAGTGGGGAAAAACCCCACAAAGTTCTGTGTGATCTCTCCTTCTACCACCACAGGGAACCAAGAGCACTCTGCTCCTTTGCAGGATTAGGTCCTGTGATGGAACGTGCTTCTGCAGTAAGAGGAAATTTGTGAGAACCCCTCACCTGCACATCTCAAACCTGATGAAGAGGAAAACACATCTGTCGAACAGTACAGTGTTTTGCTGAAAACAGAACAAGGTTCTCTGTTTGCAGACAGAATCAATGCTCAACAATGGGCAAAACTGTGAAATTTCTCAGTTTTAAACTGCAGCCTAATTTTTTACAGAGATGTTTCCCTATTTTTGTAGCTATGGAAACAGCCTTTTGTTTCTTTAGAAATAAGCCAAGAATTAGGGGCCAGGCCACAAAGTATTTTGTTTTATTACAAAACCACCAAAACGTGATTTCTCACCAGTTTAACTGGCAGAGAGAATATTTCACACAGCAGTACCATGTACTGATGCTCTCTTGGGGAAGCTGAGCAGCCATAACTTTGGCTGAGAGTTAGGACTATTTTTGGAAGCTTCAAAAGTATCCAGGGAAAGTACTTTTCACTTTTATTCATATAAACAGTATCCCTATTTATTAAAAAGTGAGAAATGGCTTCTCTTCAAATGGCCTTGACAATAAAATTCTGCTTATATCAAGGTCTTGGGAGACACATGAAGCCTTGTGACAAATGGGGTGTTTGGATGATGAAGAGATGACTTGAAGACTCAGGAAGAGACGCTTCAGATTCCTGCCCCTGGAGCACAGTGAAATAAAGGTGAGTGCACTTGGATCCCAGCTCTGTGTCGCATACCCGTTTAATCTCTCGCATGCCTGCATAGGGATGGACTATGATAAACTCTACAGTCTTTTCCATCTTAAATTACTAAAAGGCTAAGTAAGTCATTCCTGCTGTGAAAAGAAGAAAAAAACCCTATGTAAATGTTTAGGTTCCTAAGTACAGGCTTAAATCTTATTGAAGTCCATAGAATTTAAAGTGCTTAAGTGTTTTGCTGAATAGGAATATGCTGCTGAATCATGGCCAAGAGTTCTTAAGTTGATGTACTGTTACCCATGAAATTACTAATATGCTCAATATTTACCCTGTACTTAAATGCATTGTTAAAGGGGAATAGACTTTTTCAGGGCTTCTGATTCATCCTCTGCAAGAGCATCTGGTTGAATCGGGGATTCAGAATAAAGTCAGTGAGTAAAAATATTATAAAATATAAAGCCTAACCAGAGCAGGAAACTGTGGGATGAGCGAGGGCAAGACTTTTCTGGACAACTGTGCTGCTATTGACAACTTTAATGTTCAGTACACTCTGCTGTGGTGTTACCTGTCATTCTGAAATTTGCTTTCCATTGAACAAAAAAAAAGATTGGGAATTTTACTGGAAATGTACCATCTTCATTGATATAAACTGTCTGATTTCCATCCTTTTGTGTCCATCGCCTAAGGTTATACCCAATTGTTTCCATCAGCAGCAGGCTAAAGCTCATAGTATGAACAGGAAATAAAGTAGATTAACATGGTTTGTCACTGCATAATAATTTCCAGTACCCTTTTCTAACTTTCTTTTTCTGTCTTCCACTACTTCTGCAATAAACTCTGATCCACCAATGTGTTAAACCTGCAACATACTCAGATGCTCTTACTGCAAGCTGTGTGCCAGTGTATCTGTTTGCAGTTGAGCATATATACACTGAGAGGATTTACTGGTTAGGGCTGAGGTGATCAGCAGTGAAGAGATTAAACCAAATTTTTTGAAGAAAACATCAATGAGGCTTTAGACATCAAAGATGGTCTTCAACACTTTGTCTCTAAACTTCAAGGAATGACCTGGTTTGAGGTCAAACATTGCAACCTGGGGCTGTTCGAAAGCTGTTCAAATGAAAACCCACAATGAGGTGGTGTGTCTGTCACTCCTTATCAAAAGCACCAGTCTTAGCTGTGTGGCAGTACATCTTCCCATTCTGTCAGGTGATGCATTATTCTTTGCTCTCAGTTTCTCTCCCTTTTGGCGTTTATGACTTTCTGGAGGTCAGACCTCACAAAAAAATTGTTAGGAGTTGATTTCTGAATCCAGGCCATTCAGAGAGCAAACCTACAAGTTAAAGCATTAACAAAATAGCATGCATTAGGTGTGCTGGGGTGTGTTGCTGACACCAGCCACCCCTCTCCCACCAAGCACCACCACCACCAGCGTCCCAACTCACCCCCCAGCCTGCAGCAGCCACCGCATCTGTGCCCAGCTCCGTGCCAAGATGTGCTTTTGAAAAAGAGCAGTGGGAAAAATGCTGCACTTCAAATGACTGCAAGCCATTGTCCACTGAGTGGAAACAAGAGGCTCCATCCAATCCCTCTTTTCACTGCACGCTTCTCTGCACTGGAGCACTTTTTGTTACTCTTTCAGTAGCTTTTCTTTGCCAACAAATAACAGGCATTAAGGATAGCAAAACAATAAAATTACATGAGGAGAGAGCAACAATCAGTACACAAAGATAAACATCAGCAATAAACACTCACAGCTGCCAGCCCTACAACGTATATAAATGACAGAGGGGTGCGGGTGAGGGAAGGGAACAGAAGTGGTGCATGCAGATCCAGGAAGGGATGGTGTAAAGGCTCCTGGCAGGAGCTTGGGAAAGCCCATGCGGTTCAAGAATGCTGGAACTAGAAATAGTCTAGGCAGGAGAGCGGACTATGTCCAGATGCCACATCACTATGTGTCCCTTTGGCTTCTTGGAGTTGAAAATTGAGCTGTAGGATTAATGTGGTGTGTCAAACATCCAGGAAGATTTTTTTTCCTCTGATATTGAAGTCTAGTCTACAAATCCAATAAAATGCTTTATGTTTATGGGGAAAGAGGAGCTTTGCTAAGTACTTGCTAGAGGTATTTTTCACTGTCTAGTATTCACTTCCAGGTGGCAGGTCTTAGCTTTGTTGTTCTCCCAGTTTCAATACTGCCCATCCCAAATCTCAATTTGCTATTATTTTGAGAAGGAAAATTTTCTATCCAGTTAAAATAACAACACTTCTTGCAACAAACTGACTGGAGGAAAAAAACCACTTGCTGTTTGGTGCTGGTTTGAGATCTGGCAGGTCAAACAGCAGATGAGGAATGTGATGGACTGAATGCAGGTGAAGTGGTGAGGAGCACATGCTGAATTCAGTTTGCCCACTACTATTTTGCAACAGCAAAGACTGTTTTGGAATGATTAATTTATTAAAGGGATTAAGGGAAGTAGCTACTACAGTTAAGAGTGATTTGACTTGGTGTCCAAGGATCTCCTGTCCAGGCAGATACAGGTCCAGTGTCAGTGGAGAGGCACTATTGCTGAACAGGCCAGGTGTGTTGAACTGTGAGGATCACTGCAGATAGTGTGGGGCAGACATGGAGATCCTGTTGCCCTCAAACACTCCAAATAGATGAGTCCTATTTTCCCAGCATCTGGAAACTGAGAGGAAAAACTGAACCATCATCCATGTGACATAGGCTTTGTCATGTGCAGACTTTAGGTGCAACTTCCATGGAACAGGAGGATTTCATCTGATTCAAGGAATCACGTGCTATGGAAAAGCACTATAGCTTGTCCAAGTCAGAGCAGTCCTTTAGCTCAGATTGTTGCTTTGATAAAGAGGGATGGATGCAAACTGCAGAACAAAACCTGCCATGTACTTTAAAGGAATACTAGTATGAAATGGAAAAAGTAACTTCTGATGACACTCAAGGTCTGTCATAATGGGGAAATATTTTCACCTTTGATCAAATAGAAATAGTGCTTTTCAGTTCTTGAGACAGACACAGCTAAGCTTGCACAGCAGCAAACTGGAGAGCAGTTTTAAAATACTTCAAAGAAATTATCTCTCTTGGCTGTAGAGCTCCTGTAAATGTATTTCTTTATCTCTGAAATGAGGCTTTTATCCTTTTTTTTTTTGAGCTGGTAGGTCAAAGACTTTTCTAGGGCTACAAAACAGATTTGTGGCAAAGATGAAACAGTATCCCAGTCTACTGATCTCCAGGCCTAAACCACCTTTCCTATTCACTCTTTGGGGATGTTACAACCTCCTAGCTAGTGCATTTTGCCCATTTTTCTCTGACATTAGTCTAAGTACGGAGGGACAAAAACAGAAGTTACTTCATATATTGATTTGTCTTTATAAACTGGAAGTTGTTTCAGTCAACTCTTCAGAGTGTCTATTGGTTGTCTGGTTTTTTTTGTTTGTTTGTTTTTAGCCTGTTGACAAGACTTTTCATTTGCTCCAGTGTCTTAGTTTTAGCAGAAGGCAGTGGCAAAAGCAATACTGATATTAAATGGATTGTTATAGACTGCAGGATGCAGTCCTATTCCTGCATGAAAAACTGCCAGTCACTTCATCTCTCTGTGGATGTCTGGTATAGCACAGCAACATCTGAGCTAGCTTTAAATTAGCTAAGTGTGACAGCATTGGCACTTAACTGCAGCAGCATAAGTCTCAGCACCAGCTGGGAAGCGTATGTTTGGTATTGAATGGAGCCCGCTATACATGTGGCGAAAGGAACCTAAAATTAATATCTCCTTGTTATAAAACACTGTCCTTAAAAGCTCATTAAACCTAGTATTGCTGGATAAAACCAGATTCATGTCACATGCACTTCCTTTTTGAATCTGGAAATGGAGAAGTTAGTACAGTGAAAAACTGGCTAAGAAACTGATGGTCTGATGCTTCAGACAGCCAGCACACACCACCTTACCCTTCCTTTCAGGTCATAATTAGTATGAGACTCTAGGACAAGCCATTGCTGAGTAATGTACACATGAGGGTGTTGGAAATATTCAGCACTGCCTCATCATTTGCTGTGCACCCATGTTGAGCATCGTTCTGTTTAACCATATAGAGCCCAGCCTAGAGTACTTTATTGTCAGGCATCAGGAATGACCCACACACAAGGAATCTCATTAAACTTTTCAAACGTCAGATTAACATTCAGTTTGACGCTCCTTGGCTGCGTTTTGCAGTTTGTTCTCTTCTTTAGAGAGAGGCAAAATGCCCATAAGTAGGCTTAGTCAGCCTTCAAGAAACATGAGAAACCAAGACCACTTTTATCAACCACACAAGAAGAAAGACCAACAGTAGCCCATGCTGGGCTCCTCACACACTCTACAGTATGTAATTTATGACATATTAGGATATGTTACAATAGTTCCAATTTTCCCAAGTGAACTTTTTAATAAATGCTTCCTCCTCCCAGTGAAATAAGTAAATAAACAAACTGAGCTTACAATAGGCATCTTTTAGAAACACAGACAGTAAAAGAGAATTACATTTTTGTCAGATACACCCTTTGCCACTGGAAGAAAAGGCAGAATCTCTCTCATTCACTCTCTCTCTGCCAAAATGTCCTGTTTAAATGCTGCTGAGATGCATGATTTAACAAAGTTGTTTTATCCCCATCAGGGAAAACTCTTATCTGTACTGGAGGTCATAACAACTCCTTGAAAAGAAAATAGACACGATGTTTTCAAGCTGTGAGAAAACACATCTCATAATTTTTTACTAGCTCATCAAGATAGTTTAATACTGAAGTGATAATGAAATGACCTCATAACTCTTTGCTCTTGGGTTATGACAGGCCAGTCAAGAAAATTAAATAGTTCTACTATCACACGGGAAACAATTCCTGCTTTATACTAACTGGAAAGAAACACTATTATCAAGCGTTCAAAAAAGCTGCAGTTCTACAGCAAGGAGCGTATCTCCAGCCATAATGCTTTCCAGCAGAAGACACGGCCTTGGTGTCTCCCTCTTTCAGGCCTTCTAGGTGGTCTTTCCTTCAGACCTAATGATAGGCCTGTCAGAGTGATTTATGGCTCTTGTCCATGCCTCTGTGTTTTTTGCTCCTCGGCTTTGGGTCAGCTCCGGTCTCCAGCACTCTGTGGTTGTTCTTAACACATATTCAGTAATTGCACAGACCGAGACTTTGTTTTTCTACATTTGTGTTTTCTTTCATTCCGCCTGTCTTAGAGCTTTCAATAACACTCATCACCACAGGATTCTACTTCTATATTTCATCCATCAGTAAAACTTAAGCTAATCTGCTGCCACTAACAGCCCTCTCTGCTGGTTCATATTTACACACATGCACACAAACTCAAACTAAAAATGTATCATTGCATTACTGCTAGTTCTGGATCCTTGTGGCCCCCACCCCATGCTTGATTGACATCCTATTAAAATCACTGGGAAGTTTACCAGAAATGTTAACAAGAATTTTAATAAGCCCACTTTACCTCATGTGGGGATGGACTGAATTCTTCTATATGGTGCACAGACAGAAATAATATAGCACATAAGCCCACTTCCATGCTTCTCCGTGTGTGCAGTTGCACTAACACAAAGAGCTGGTTACCAGTTTTTGAGAGAAAAACACCCTGAGCAGGGCTGTGCCAGGAAGAAACTCTCTGCTCCACATTCCTGGGGCACTTTGGTCACCTCATAGTGTCAGCAAAATTCTTCCAGGACTTGGGTTGCACACCCCTCCAGAATGTGAAGCAGCAGCAAGTAAAACGCGTGACAGAGCCCATAGCTTGAGACTCCTTCAGATGACGATCTTCCCTCATACTTGGCTCGCTAATAATAAGTCACACATCATTTGCTGCATAGACGCCAAACAGGGCACCACCCATTCTTTTTTATTTAGCAGCTATATCTGAACAGCGCTGCTTTATCTGATCATAGCTCTAACAACCAAAACGTCTCTGAGACAGATACTTTTTACAGGATCAGTAAAGAATTGGAGGTCTACATAGGGTGGTCTAAAGCATTTCCATTGAAAAATATATAAAATTCTGTATTTCAGTGAAGGAAGAGGCAGATAAAAAGAATTCAGGCTACTGTGTTAGTTTTAATTAAATGGAAGGAAGAAAGGGCTGTCATATGGGTTTTACAGACAGAATAAAACCCTACAGCTTTTCTGTAAGTAAAAATTCATCTCAGGTAAATGTGAGTTTTTCCCTAACTGCGGAATCAAGTCCATATTTACATTTCTTTGCATGCCTGAGTCTATATTTCATGATTAAATAAAATTCCACTGAATGGGAGCTCTGTCCAATCCTCAGTGGTTTCCCGAAGTGTCATTTCTCCCCATCATTTTAGAAGAATATTCATTTTGGAAAGCAGCAGCCATGAAAAGAAGTAAACAAACAAAGAAACAATTAAACTAGATGGGAATATAATGGTCGTGGTGTTTTATCCAAGATGTTTCACCACCATCTGGGAGTCGTGGTCTGCAAGAAATGACACTGAAGTAGCCAGTGGAGAACAAAGTGCAACTCAGAACAAATTATGAGCTAAAATTTCCAGGAAGTGTCTATGATTTATTTCATATTTTAACTTAAATTGTAGGAGAGATGGCAGGAAGTTTAGTTAATTTGCAACAGGAGAAAATAGTTTATCTAAAATTTCTGAGACATCATAAGGGACAAGGAGCAAACCAAGGTAAGACACCGTATGCAATGGTGATGGAGTAAATATATCTGTCTGAGGCAGCACAATGTTGATTTGTGAGCACAAAGCTGACAGGATTTTTCTCTTTGTACTTGACTGACAATGGACAAGAGACTTTTTCAATGAGTAATCCTACCTCAGTTTATGCCTTTTCCGTATTTACTCCCATTCTTGTCCTAGAAATGCTAAATGTAAATCCTTCTCTCCTATGAGGTCTAGCTGTCTCAGTCTTCCTACAGATGAGAAACAAGACACTGCCTCATCCCAATACTTTCTACAACTCATAATAAATATCTTCCAGCCAGACCCAGGAAGTAAGACAATCAAGGAATTAGGGTATTCCCCTATGCAGGACTAGCCACTTATGAGCCTGGTGGCTAACAGCTGGCAGAACACTGTAAGAGGCAGTGAGTTTTTTGGTAGACCTGCACAGGTGCCATACTAAACCCTGACACCTAACTACAGTTTTCTTCCATCAAGGCTAATTAAGGGAGAGCAGTTGCTCTCAGGTAGGGGGAGCAGACTGAAAAATCAGAGACATTTATCTCAGAATTTCCATATAGTTTTCTCTTCAGGAGAGGCAACAGGTGTGGAGGTTCCAAAGGGGTGACCTTGCTGAAATAATACTCTTGAGCATTGTGGTGAACCTCTATTTACTAACCTTTGCTAGCATTTTGGAGCTGAGACTGTCTCCTGGCAGTGGTAGGATCAAAGACTTCTGTGGGATGGTGGGGAGAAGCACAAGAAGAAGGTAGTACCCTCTCCCTAGCAGGGATTACCAGTAAGAGCATCATCATGGTTTACCAAAGTCTTCTTGCAGCTGATAATGCCAGTCATCCAGCTCAGATGTTGACCTTAAACATCAGGAATGACAGATCGCTGTGTTGATCCTGTGATCAGGGGTTTGGCTCAGCTCCTTCTGAAAACAACCCCAGAAAGACACAAACTGAATAACGCTACTGAACTAAGTAGTACTTACTCTGATACCAAGAAGCCATAAACTCGAAACTGTGATGAACTGCAGGGTAATATTACTTGACTTCAGACTTTATGTCCCTGCCTTTTGGAAATCTGCTCCACTTAAGTAACAGTATTTTGGTTGGGGGAGCTCATGTGATTTTGAAAGCTACTTAACACAAGTGACATCCAGCCGTTTCAGGAAGTGACAAACTGCAGGGGGAGAGTACAGGATTTCCTCTAACACAATGTTAAAATGGCTGAAACACCTGAGTGACACACATCTATTCTGCTGCCAGTGAACCAGTGAGGAAAGTATTTGGAGGTTCCACGCTTTAGCAACACATGTAGCCAAACCTGCCAGCTGGGAGGGAGAAAAGGGGATATCCGTAAAGAGATGTCAAGAAGGCTGTGTTGGTCCCTTCCAACAGTTGTCACAGTGGCACAAATGAGTCCAAGCAGGTTTTGGGAACATCAGAATAACAAGTGAGAACAGGAATGAATATCTGCCTACAAGAAAGGTCAAGAGGTTTGGAGGGTGTAAGAGATCAGAGGATGGTTTGGGAGAGGATAGTCTTGATTGTATATGGATGGTCCAGCTGTATTTGTCCACAGAGAGGTATTCAATCACACATCCTTAGTGACATTACTAAAACCAAGAGTCCTTTTCTTCACACATCATTTTCAGACACTGCAGCCCAGACAGGCACTTGATACTGCTTATTTCCCTTTAGCTGGCTGCTGTTTTGGGGAGCTACACCACATCAGAGACCCACACTACTGGGCTTCAGGCTCTGTGCCTTGCTGGTGTTCACATGTGTGACACTAAACCAGCATCAGAGGCATTCCATCCCTGCAGGCTGTACCCAGACAGAGCATTTTTCAGGTGACATAGCAGTTCCAAACCCTGGTAATGTCAGTGGATATACTAAAAGCAGAATGTTGTTTGCAAATATGGGACCTACTCACTTTCCCTGTACATTAGTGGCAGAATTGCTCAACTTTTGTGTTTGTTCCTATCTGAACCTTTACAACCTGCTGAACTTTGTATAATCAGCTCATGGCAATGAAGGTCTTGCTCAGCACATCTGGAAAACACTTCACTGGAACAGTTTGATAGCACTCCATAATTTCATTGAGGCCTATTCCCTGCATTTGTTCCTGTGGTCAGTTGGAAAATGTCAAATGTGGGGAAAAGGTACTTTTTCCTTTTCTTTCGTGTAATACAAAATTGCATTAAACTTATCACTTTATTTTGAGAACTGTGCTCCAGATGAAACTGACTCTTGGGACTGTAAGTCCCTACTTAGTGGCTGAGGAGTTTCTTATAGCCACCATGGAGTCTAAATTGCCTGCTGTTCTCAGAGAAGCAGGTGCTTCTATACACAAGAGGTAGAGGTTACTGAGAGGACAACTAATAATAATGGAGCTACTTGTGGAGTGCATCTGGCATGGGTAGTTACACGTGCAAGGTTTTTTGTTCTACATCTTTCTGATTTCCAGGCAAATCTGCTCTCCAAGCAAATAATAGTTAAAAAATTAAAAGTTTGCAGTACAACAGGGATGTTAGTTTTCTGCTTTTACAATAGACAGAGCTCTGAATGTGTGAAGTTTAGCGTGTCGTGAGTAAACAAGCTGCAAGAGCACAGAAGTGCTGTCTGTCGTGGCCTGAGAGAAAGCTGCCAAGTGATTATCTTCCTTCAAGTAACACTCCTCTCCAAGAAAAGACTGAAAAACATACAACATTTAGAGTGCAATGAGGAAAGAAAATGCATGACTGTGACTGTGAAACATGTCCAAATGAAAGGGAACTTCCATAGCTTGTAATGAGTTACCAGATTTCCATTGGACTCATATGCTCTGAACAATTGTTTGAGGATGCACAGAGGTACAGCTTTGGAAGAATTTTAATCTCTCTGGAATACCAAAATCTCATTGGAAACTGAAAGATCCAGCATCCAAGTTCCTTGCTGTGGTGTCTGCTGGGCTGGGTAGCAAGGGATAATTTACAATCCATTCCAAAACTACTAAGTCTAGACCGTAACTTAAAGAGACTCTTCATGGAAACACTAGTCAGCCCTGGCTGTGTTCCTATTCATGATGGAAGAAAGGAAAGATGGACAAATCCAAGAGACTGAATAAAGCTTTCCCTCTAATGTGCATTTTTGCAGTGTGTCAGGGGTGTAAATGACTCATACCGTTTAGCGTTTGCCATGCCAGCAGATAAGCTGGGCTGTTCTCACCCAGACCTTGACCATGAACTGCAGGGGTCCTAAACACTCTGTGTCTTGCATGAGCATTTCCATAAGTCAGAAAACACTGAACTTAAACTGATCTCATTGAATATTGAGTTGCTGCAACTGTAGACATGAGCAAGTCTACCCATTCACTGAAGTTTCCTGGAATAAGTGCTGGTTGAGAACGCAATTGCACTTCTATAATTACTTTGGAAATAAATCTTCTTTGTTATGCGTTGCTGTTTATGGCTGTGTTAATGGTCAGATGAGCAATTAAATAAGATCAGAAATTTAAGGTTAAGTGAGGATGGGAAAAGAAGGAGGCCTCCAACCAGGGGGTGGGATGGAGGAAATATTGAGTTTTGTGGCTTGTCACAACATAAGGATGGGTCACAATAAGTCACCTTGTCTATGGACAATAATGAGTGCAATAGGAAGGCAACCTTGGGAGAATACCCCAAGAAACAGTAAGAAAAGAGAGGAGACATTAAGATCAAAGGCAAGCGTGATACCAAAGTAGAGATGGAGGAATGTGGAAACATTAGGAATAAAGAAGAAAGGGGGAAAATGAAATGAAAGCACTGCAGAAGCAGTAAATTAAGGATAGGATTTTCAGAAGTGCCACAGTGTCCTAAAAAGCTGTAATTACTTTCCCACTGATGCTGGCAACAAAAATAAGTAGAGGTGGCAGTCACACCAGCAATGAGCACTTTAAGAAAACTTCACCTTAGAATTACATTGCCTTCTTATAACTTCTGCTTGCAACAATGGCATCAAGCAATAGTCATGGCTACCAAATTACAGATAGTGTCCACTTAGGTATTCTGGGAAACCTCAGATGTCTGCAGCATTAAGACACCCAGCAGCAGTTACCACACAGGAACTTTTTGAGGCCCTCAGAGGCTGGTTAGAAAACTCACTTACTTTAAATAATGTAAATATATATATATATTATTGTGGAGCTTAGAAAAATCTGTTTCTCAGGATAATTAAAATGAAAAAACCCTGAAAGTCAAATTGCATTTACAAACTGCTTAGGCTTCTCTGCACCCTTTCATTATTCATGTTTATTAAGTGTAGCACTCAGTTAAAGTGCCAAGTTTATGTCTCTGTGGACTGGGCTTCTCCCTGTTTATCAGAGCCTGATCAGAGAGGAGGGAGCGGCATTGTGCGCTTCCCGGCGCTGCCCTGCTGGCAAGCCCCAGCCCTGACCTGGAGGGACCATCACTGGGCGTGAGAAGGCTGCTCAGGCTCCACACCTTTGAAACCTTTGGCATCTTTGCTGAGCCTCATAAGGAAGCAGCCAGTACTGCCAGTGATGTTTGTGATCTGTCCTTTTATCCGTAGCAGACTACTGCTGTTAGTTTCTGTTCACATTTTGCTTAGGTGATTGAATAACTTTCAGTGGGGACTGTTTTGGCCACTATTACCTTGAACTCAGTTCATCCCAGTGCTTTAGTATCTCAGTTTTAATCCTTGGACTCAAATGGGCAGCAAAGACTTTAGGGTCCTAAGACATAATTCATTTGCATTTCCACAGGGATCAAACTTTTAAATCTAACAAATGAAATGTTGTACCACTTGGACATCTTGGAAAGCTCAGATCCATATGTTTATTAGTTCAGAGTGCAATAATTATTAGCTAGAGAGAAGCACAACTACAATCAAAAAGAAAGCCAAATAAAACCCACCTACACAGATTTCTCACACTGGGCTCTGGGCATGACTCACTGGTTATGTATTAGGCGTTGTGGGTGGGTACTTTAATTTGTATGTGTTCCATTGTTTAGATGTGTTTTGTACACGCTAATTTTGACTTTCTGTTTTGGCAAAATCTTACAAAAAAACCAAACCCACCACCACCCTCTTGGGTTATAGTCATGAAAGGCAGCTGCATTACCTCACCCACCTATCTTGGAATCAGGGTGGGCTCTGGAGGGAAAAGGGATCTGGCTTCTAGGAGGAACCATGCCACAAGCAGCCACAGATGCTACCTGGCCGTGGATGAGCTGTTGTACAGATGTTGTACAACATCTTATTGTGCTGAGAATCATTTTGCATGCTTTTCAGGCTGCATTTCCAAGACCAGAAAATTATTTTGGTGCTTTAAAGTGTTCACAGGAGAAATAACTCGACCTGTAGTTTGCAATGAATTTTTGAGCTCTGACACACCAGCAGGGAAGAATATATTAAATGTTAAATGGTGAGGACTTTTAACACTGAAGAGAAAGTGCATCCTTTCAAAATATGCCTGTGCATGCCTAAGCATAAAAACCCATTACTGGGTAAAGTCATGAGAAAATGAGTAGAAGTGAAAGTATTTTCTTGGCATTGGATCATCAGTAACCATCTTTATTTATGAAGCATGAATTAGAAATAGGAATTCAAATGGTAATTATAAAAATTATAGAAGATATTAATTATAAATACATATAAATATAATACATTATTTCTATTAATAGTAAGATTGTTTACTTGGCACTTGTCACCATAAAGTGAGAGAGGCAAATAGGAGAGCTTGAAGAATAAGTCTGATGATGACTAGAAAGATATGGCAATATATCTGGGAAGCCAACTGGAGCTGCTGACGATTTTGGTCACTTGGGAAAAATGTGAGACTCTCTCCTGCTTTCACCTTAGTATGTGTGTCTGTAACAGCCCAATGCATGTTTCCAAAGGCATTCTCAGGAAAACCCTCATGGCTGTGCTGTGAAGTTTGGCAGGCACTGTCAGCTGTGTAAACTACTGTGACTGTCACTGTCAAGAAGTAAGCCTACAGTGAGTAAAATAGACACTCTGTCACTGGGGTAGTTATCACACCATCACTGGGTGACAGAGGTGGAGACGTCTGCCTTCTTCTGAGAGTTCATGCGCTTTTGACAGATGGACGGCCTATTAAAACAGAAGCAGAGAGACCAGAAGAGTCAGAACGCTCCTGAAAAACAGAAAGAGCTCGCAAAAAACCACCAGTGCAAAGCAACACCCTCAGAGGACAACTGAAGACCCAAACGCTCTGACTCATGTGCCCTTTGGCTTCTCTGAGCTTCCCACACCTCTGTAACCTGGCACCCCCCTGGATGCTTTGAACTTTCTGGAGACCCCACAGCTGCAGCTGACCTTGCTGTCATCCCTGACAATACTTGATGCCAACTTTTCAGGAGACAAAGGCTAAATCAAAATCATAAGTCTTGATATTCCACAGCTACTAAAAGGAGGTACTCAACACACCAACATTTGCTTTCCTTGTTTACTTCACTCACAAAATATGCAGCTTTCTTGACCTTAAGTACACTCCTTAGGAGTGTTCAGGCTGAAAGGGGCTCCACATCAGCCAAAAATAAGCATGGCTGACCTTAATAACTACTTTCCTTCAATCACAAGGGAAACACCAATGCTTCACCAATGTGCATCACTTTTCCTTTAACGCCTACATTTGCAGTGAAAGAACTGGGCAAGTTAACTCCTTCACTGCTGCTACCAATGCAAAAGCTTACAGGTTTGAGCAGGGTTCATAACAGCTTTTCAGGTTTGTTTTCAAGGGGGTACTTGTGGGATAATGCAAGTCATTCAAATTTTCCACTACCTCACAAAATGACACTCATGCCTGTTCCCACTATTTGTTTAAATATAAACCAGCACTCAACTTTCCAGCAGCAGCTTCCTGTTTAACAAGTATTTAAATGAGTGGCTGAGTAGGTTTTACCAAGCCCACTTGGCAGCACTGGAGGTGTGCAGCTCTGTGTCTAAACAGCAAACAGGGCTTGAGGGTGTTGATGAGACAAACAGCAGGTAGATTGGGCAGGGTGATGATGCCGTCCCATGAGTGCTGCAGGCAGGGCTTGCTGCCAGGTTGTCTGCAAGGAAACAGGAAATCACAGAAGGATAAAGCCAGGGAGGCCAAATGGCCCAAAAAATCTAGAAGAGCAACAGCAGACTTCCTCCTCACAGAATTCCACGTTATTCTGAGTTGGAAGGGACCATGTAGTCCAACTCTTAAGTGAATGGCCCATATGGGGATTAAACCCATGGTCTTGGGATTATTAGCACCATGCTCTAACCAACTGAGCTAATCTCCTCACTCTTTTTGAAATGTGCAGCCAAAGAAAGAAGCTACCTCATTGCTCAGACACCATGAAGTAGATGAGCAGGAATAAAATGCTTATCCTTTATCTTAAATGCTGTCCTTTATCTTCAGCATTAACGGGCTTCCAAACTGGCCTCTGAACTGAACTAAATAGGAAGGGGTAGATGGGCCTTTGGCCAAAAGGGACGATTTTCGCTTTTCAGGGTGAGAGTTTTCCATGTTTCTCACTTTTATATCCAGTGTGATTTCTGTGAAGTTTTTGAAATTATGTCAGATTTAAAGAGGTGCAATGCACAGCAGAATTTCATCTTTACTATTTAATACTGATTCTTCCTAATTAATTCATTATGCCAAGACCAAAAGCATGCTAGGTGCCTGTAACATTCTCATTTACTTCTCTATTTCTTATAATTTTATTTCATACTGCAAAAACATTTCCTGTAATTGGACCTCTGGATACCTATTGACTTTCCATAAAACTGGCTGAAAACTACCACTCTGTTCTTAAATTTTCACTGATATTTATTCAACTGTGGGTTCCTTAATGTTTTAATTGGTTGCAGCAGCTCATATATATGAACAGCTCTCAGGCAGAAACCATTCTTCCAATGAAATTTCATATCAAGGCAGTTACTGCACTGGGATGAGATCAGCAGCCTTGTTAGAGGTATATGGAATTCAATTAAATGAAAAATATATAGCACTGTACTAATTGACAAAATTGCAGGGACAGAGCATAGCATCCCCTTGATGTAAATAATAAGAGTATTGAAGTGGCAAACAAAGACCAGTCCAAATTAAGATAAAGTGTCAGAATTTCTAGAATCAAAATGAGATGCAGCACAATATTAAATGAGTATGGTCAATTATTGCATTCATCACTATAGAGTCTCACAACTCACTACCTAAATGTTTTGCCATTCAACATCCCAGAAGACAGAGTGAGGTTTTTATTCCATATCACTATGATGAGCTTAAGCTGAGAAATAAAGGGCTATATTTGCGAAAGCAGCCATTGATTCATGTTGTCTCTGGGGTGGTTTGATGCTTTTTTGGTCTGATATTAACAGTTTTGAGCGCTAAGAATTCCTCTTTTAAGTTTCTGGAAGAAACCCACAAGAGACAATAAAAACCAAATGAGACTCCAGAACCCCTGAGCACATGGTTTGAACCTGCAGGATACCAGACACTATGAGTGGACTTCTCTTTAGTTCATTTTGCAGTCAGAGAGGACTGAGGTCTGTTTAAAATCAAGCTTCAGTAAGTTTGTTACCACTGGTTGCACAGGCCTGGAAATAAAGTTCTGATTGCCTACAGTCTTACCATGCCATTCAAAATTTTGTTGAGTTAAAGTGTCTCTGTAACTGTCTGATTAAAATACATTAAAACCTTTGTGAAAGGGGAAAAAACTCAACCTCTAAAGTCTTATTTTTAAAATCACTCATGCCTTCTGTTTTAAGCTGAAGCATTGTTGCTCCTGGGCTGGCTGATCACAGGAGGTTTCCCATGACATCTTGTAGCACTGATGGTTCAGAAGATGGAAACTCTATGCAACAGGGTACCAGAATTCACATTTCACAGGGGATTTTGCTGGGACATTGATTGATCTGTATACAGAACTTCACTGTCTCATGCCTCTCAATCAACAGGGAAGTGCTTCCAAACCTTAAAATAGATCTGAAGTGCTTGGTTGACGATGAAATTTGATTCCTACGTGACAGGTTACTTGGATTAGATTGCTCATTATGATTTGAAGGATGTACCTTTAAGCTCGCTGAACGGTTGATAAACTTTGAGGTTACTGTTATCTCATGTGCTATGAGGGGGTGGAGAAAGTGCAGTGATGGAGACCTGCTGGGCTCATCATAGTGCCCTAGGGGAGCCTGCCTTCCCATGGTGCTGCCAAAGCTTGCTGGCCTGCGTTTGCCTCATGCAGAGGACACAGCAGGGCCGTGATCCCCTGTGCCATGCTTGCTGCTGCTGGGGATGTGGGGGCCTGGCTCAGAGTTTGGTTGTGGTCTACTTCAGCTGCCCCAGTGTAGAAGGGATGCTGGGGAGAGTAGGGTCGGAGTCAGGCTGCTGGGGAAAGTACTCTGAAAGATTTGCTATCTGTGGTTAAAAAAATAGCAGTAATGTTTGCTTTTAGAGTTCTGGCAATGAGTGCCAAGTTATGCTCTCTTTTAGTTATTAAGTCTTAACCATTAAATGATGACAGATACCTAAAAGAGAGAGATGGAAACCACACACAACAATTTTGATAATGAACCCTTCTCTCTCTTGCTCTCAGATCAGCTCTTTTGGAAACTGTGTTATGGAGTTTTTGGCTACCCATTCAAACCCACCATTTTTAGCAAAACCATTTCCTCACATGAGGCGCAGCAGCTCATGCCAGAAGCCATTCAGCTAGTAATGTGAGGCTATGATTAAGAGAGCCTTGGTTGCAGCTCCTGGGCTAACTGCAGCTCTTGTTCTTCCTGCCTTCCAGATTCATCTGCTCAGACCTTAACCTACAGCTGCTCCCTTGAGGTGGCATCAGGCACGGCTGTGGCTTGTACCCCTTTCTCACTAAGTGTGACTGTCTCAGCAGCCTGACTTGCCTTCAGTATCTGTGGTTTTAAGTGCTGTGACAGTGACAGTCAGGAAACCAAACTGACTTTCTAAACCAGAGATATTAAAAAACAAAAACATGAGAGAGAAGAGCAAAGTGTTACAACATTATCAGTGTAGTTTACATGCTTGTCTGCCTTTTCTTGTTGATTTATCATTCCCTAGAGAGGGCCCCAAATCTCTCTGCAAGACGTCCCTCTAAAACTCCTCAGCAGCTGCCTCTATATAATCATAGAATCATTAAGGTCGGAAAAGGCCTCTGAGATTGTCAAGTCCAGCTGTTAACCCATGTCCCCAGGTGAATATGGGGACGGCACCTTTTGAACACTAGGGATGGTGATTCCAACACTTCCCGTGGCAGCCTGGTCCAATGCCTGACCACCTTTTCAGTGAAGAAATTTTTCCTGAGATCCAATCTGAACCTCCTGTGGTGCAACTTGAGGCCATTTCTTTTTGTCCTATCACTTTTTACCTGGGAGATCAACCTCCATGTGGCTACAACCTCCTTTCAGGTAGTTGTAGAGAGGGATAGAGTCTCCCACAAGCATCCTTTTCTCCAGACTAAACACCCCGAGCTCCCTCAGGCACTGCTCATATGACTTGTATTCATGAAAGAGCTTTTCTAAGTATTCAGTGATGTTTCAAAATCTAGGCTTTCAAGTTAGCAATACATGTCATGCTTTTTTACTGAGAGAAAAAACAACATGATCTGCAGCTTTGCTTACGACGCTTTCAAGCCTAACCCAGTGTTTGCGTCTTTGGAAGTGTTGCATGCAATGGCACATAGGTGTAAAACAAATGTCCTCGTAGCCTCTATGATATATCAAATCCAGTTCATGGATAAATTACATAAAAAGATGCTGGGACTATTAACTAAGGCATCAAAGACCACATGTCATTGTAGACAGTGCAAGAAAATCAAACAGGCAAAAGTATGTGGATTTAGAGAAAGAAAAAGTAAAGACAAAGAACCAATGTAAGTAGGAGAATTACTTATACAGGGAATTTGAAGTTTAACTCTGCCACTTGAGATGATGCTACCACTGAAAATGTATTGGCTTGCATATATAGACACAGTAATTTTTCTATTGCTACATCAGATCTATAAAATATTAGATTGTTTCATTTTTTTTCTCAAATAATTCAGAAGGTTGTGATTTACTACCAACAAACAAGCTGGTTTTGTCTGCCATATGAAAGAAAACATCTGTCTTAATGAACTAAAAACAATGTATGTAAGATCTTGAAAATGCCAATGGCAATAGCAGCAATGTGTCCTTGCATGGTGTTACACGAAGGAAGACATCATCTACTTGAGCAGACAGATTGCAAACAAGTCTGTTTAATAGCTTTACATAAAAGCCCTGGCTATCCGTGCACCCTGTTGCCCTGGCAGATTCTGGGGTTTCAGCTTGAGCCCCCACTCGATGACCCCTGGCTATTTTGAGATCCTGCCTAACAGAAAGGGAACATGATAAGCAGTTTCTGAAATTTCACCCATGCCAAGTGCCTTTGGCCTTTTCCACTTCTCTGCGTAATCTACAGATTCATAATATTACAGCTTTTTAAACGCTTTTCTCTCCTTTGCTGCATCAGAAATACAAGCAACAGAAAGAACTGGGAGACCTGGCTGGAGAAAAAGGGCTGAGAAGGAAAGGAAGCCAAGGGAAAATACACAAGCCTTTCCCCGGATCCTTCAGTTTGGCAACACCAGCATCACAGGTAAAGCATACTCAGAAAGCAATTGCATTTGTGAGTTGACTGCTTCCCTTTATGTTTTTCACCCCTGATATTGCTAGTCTTGGTCAGAAGGATTTTGTGAAATGTTTCTCTTTTTACAAAAGACTTTGTGTTTTGCTCACTGGGCATGTACAGTACTTTCTGGCATGCCTTAAACCCACGTGTTTCCTTCATGCATGACAAAGGTAGGAAGCAGCCTGCCCAGGGAACAGGCTTTCCCACTGACCTGCCGGTGCCACAGCAACACAAACCCTTTCCTGGTGAGCTGTATTCCAGAGCTCTGCTCTCTGCCAAGCCATTTGCTACGGCCACACGCTGCCACTGGAGTTTAATTACACCCTTCATCACACAAAAGCAGTTAATTCTCGCTATAAATCATATCCCGACATGCAAAACTTCTGGTGTCTCATTTTCTTCGCCTGAAATTATTTAATGCAACTGACTTTGAGGTGAGGAACTCTTTTATGTTGTTGATGTTTAAAGAAGGATTATTTGTTGCTGATTTAATAAATGCACTCCACAAACTGCAATCAAGTGTCTCCTGTTTGTTTCACTGCACCTAATTGGCTCAGGGTACGGGTTCAATTTCCAGTCTGAAGTGCCAAGCTTATGTTTATTGAAACATAATTACCTTAATGTATTTGTTTTGAATTATTACCTCTCCATTAAGTAGGACATAGTTAAAACAAATAAAAACATTCCTTGATCAGAGCTGATTTTCTAACCAGTTATGGAAATGACTACAGGAAAAAAAAACACCCAAACTTCACACTTCAAATGAAGTTGCTTTCCTCTTGTTAATTAATCACAGTCTTTGTATTCACATTGGGGCTGTACTTAAAAAATATTTTTTCACCTATAATTTCTGCATCACTTCACAAACTTCAAAATGTACAAACCTTGCAATTTTAGGGGCAGGAGTTCAGGGTCTGCCCATTGTTCAAAAGACTTCAATAGGAAAGAACGAGTGAAGTGAATATGAGAATATTTTTGCCACCAAGCTCTGGACTCAAACCAACATCAGAAAATTCAAGTTTGTGAGGAGTTTTCAGCAAGGACAGTTAAAATATTTCAGTATATTGGGGTTTCCAAAAGCCAAAGCTGGTTCCAAATGTCTGTTTTGCAGTTTTCTCCTATCTTTGATAATGTACATGCAGAGGTTGGATCCTTAATGGATGACAGGAAGAGGGAAGAAGGAAGAGCCTAGGCTAGAGTTTGAACTATTTAAAAATTAGCTTGTAGTGGTGCAGTTTGAACTAATTTCTAATTTATAGGAAACTTGTCTGACCAAATTCAGATGCTTTACATCAATTCCACCTTCCAATCAGGCTGTATCTGAAGGCCCGGATGAATTTTCACTTGCACAAAACCTCAGGAGTAGGGCTCACAAGACAGCCTGTCTTACTTACATGATGAATCGAGATTACTGAGCACTTCCAGTGCTCTCCATTTCTCTGGGTATAGACATCCATTCAAAAAGAGGGGGAATCTTACCTTTTTTTTTTTTTTTTTTTACTGTCATTTTACTATGACCTTTGCTCTTCTCCACCCCCGAAAGCCACAGAAACAAATTGATTTTACTTTTCTTATAACCTATGTGGAACAACCTCTCCTAGAACCACAAATGTGTTCATGGTATTTTAGATATTAGACGATTTCTTCACATTTAGAGACAATAAATATTGTGCCAGAACAGTAGATTGCCCATTCAGAGAATCTGGGAGTAGTGTGATGTGACTTGCCCTCTTCAATAGGGACATCAAGAAAAGGTGCCAACTCCCCCTTAGCTTTCTTTTCCCAGGTCCTCTGCTCACACTGAAGCAACTAGGTAGCAATGCTGTGAAGCTGGAGTGTGTGAAGCAATGTAAATTGTTGTAATTTCAAGGCTGCCAGTGCTTCTGATTTAACTACAAATCTCCCAGTATTCAATTTTTTAATTAAAATTCCAGGTCCTGGGTTTACTTCTGCTTGCAGCCCTCATGGATATGGAGAAGAGCTTTGGACACTGATCTGAGAGCCACCTAAAAGTATAGAAATGAAGCAATTTTTAAAAGCAAGTAAAAAGAGCCCTGTGTTTGTTTTTATTAAATCTCATGATCATTAAGTGAGTCCCATGATTTTTCAAGACCTGATTCACATGTTTTTGAATGCAAGGGTGTAGCCAAAGAACAACTAGGTCTCCCAGGCTGTGCAGTCCACTGGGCTGTGTAACAAACTCAGCTATGCAGCCCCTGTGCACAACTGGGAAACTGAGGACTGACTCAGTGTAACTTAACACTGAGCCACGACACTTGTCTAGAGACCAGAAAACCAAGGAGTGTCTTGGCAGTGTCTTTGGGCAGAATGCTCCCTGCACAGAGTGCTCCCAGCATGGGAGAGAGAGGTGGGCTCAATGACCTGGCTGGCCTGGGTGATCTATGGCAGCTCCTTGGTCTGAGGTTTGACGTACCTGCCACACCATTTTAGTGCTCGTATTTTCAGGAAGCTCTTCAAAGCTTTTAAGTAAGATTTAGTGCACTTCCAGAAAGGAGTTTCTAATGCCATTATCAGTCTAATCATTCACATTCTCTTATTTTTCCTTTCTCCCGTGCCCAGGGAGGTGAGGGAGACAGACAGGTGCAGACAGCAACGGGTGGTAGGCTGGAAGGAGCTCCACAGGCAGAGGCGTGGTGGAGTCACACTTCACAAGGAGCACTGAGCATCAAAAAGGGGCTGACGTGTTCAGGGAAGACCTGTTGGCTTCCTGCTGGCTGTGGTGGGGCTATGCAGGAGGTGACACAGCAGTGAAAGCGGCACTGGGATCAGGAGAGTCAGGGGAGCTGTCTGTGAATGCAGGTACTTTGGCAATATGGACAGTGAGCACTCAGCAAAAGTCTATGGAAAAGGCTTTTACTCCTGGGTAAAACGCCCACAGTGCTATATTTGTATCACGTACCCATTCTACCTAGATTGGCATAAAAATGTCAGTTATTACTAAACAGGCTGTAAAGCCCTGAGCTCAGCTGGAGCTTTCTGCATGGTCACCAGTGATATCTAGAGCAACAGCAAACTAGTACGTGTCCTTTGTGATGTACATGGATAGATGCACTTCCCAGGGCTCAAATATTGTAACTGCAGGACCCTTAATACTTTTTGGGAAAGTACTTAGCTCTCACTGCCTCTACCTGGCCAAACTGAACATTTTGGAGTAAGCAGAAACTTTGGTCGTTTTGGCTTCAGACCCCATGGCATTTGTATGACCTACTGTCAGGGGGATGGTGAGGACCACTCTAAGAACTGCAGCTGCTGGACAACAAAACTAGCAAAATCTGGTGTAAATTCCATTTAGGATAAAAAGGACAAAAAAAGTGATCTCAGGCAAATTCCTCTCTTGAGTGCAAGTCTGGGTGATTCTCGGAGGTGAATACATGGAGATACTGGCAGAAATAAGCCTTGGAACAGTGCTTCTTTTTGTAGAGTGAGGATCAGCAACAAAACCTGAGGAGCTGAAATTGCAGAATTTTTTTGTGTCAATGAAATGATGAAATGCAGAGAATGTTCCAGAGGATTTAGATGAAAAATAGAAGTTTCAGCCTTGTGGAGACATGACAGCCTATCAGCAGGCTCCAGTGCAGCAGTAAGAAGTTCACTTCAAATGAGGGCCAAACAGTCACAGTTTGCTATTACTTTTCAGCAACAATTGATAGAACAAAAATCAGAAAGGAACCCTAAACCAAAGGATAAAAGTGTTCAAAGGAACAGGAGTGGTGTGCATCCTTCCATGTGCTGCCCAAAAACTCCATAGTAAGACAAGAAACACAATTTGGGCAATCCACAGAATCTGTGCATTTGCTCACTTGCAGAAAACAAAAGACAGAAGAAAAATATGACACATGCCAGCTAATAATCATGACATTTTGTTTCAACTTGAATGGCTTGAATTCTATTTTCTGTAATTAAAAATAAAATTTCAGAAGAGGGGCAACTGAGTTAGAAATTTGCTTAGAGGTTTACATTGCCATTTGGTTATGTTACAGGCAACCATTTCAATAGCAGCGGTGGAGTACTTGACATTGGTTGTATTTGTTTGTTCAGTGAGAGGGATCTTCGAGAGTTTTGGTTTCTCAGCTGCTGAGTGAGTGATTTCCAGCTGTGTGGGACTGAGTGCTCAGCAAATGCCTTCTGTACAGCCACGGCTCTTCCCACCAGCTCCTGAAGGACTGACGGTGAGTGGATGCCGTGCAAGGAGACAGGGGATGAGAGGAAGAGCTGAAGGGCAGGCTGAGGCTTTGCAGCCCTATTGGTGGGACAATGGCCAACCCCTGTGACATGGAACACCATCTTAATAAGGGAAATCTCTCCAGATCAGACTACACTGACAGTTAAAGAAATGGCTTATCCCCTCTATGCACCTCATAAACGGCCTTCCAAATTATTTCTTCTATCTGTTCTAAATGCAGTGATGACTATTTTTTCCAAAGAAGCTGTAAAATCGTACACTTCATAAAGACCCATATCAATCTTGAACAGGGATGGTAAAATCTTCGCCAAGGTATATACAAATAGCACCTTTTCTGACATCCATTATCCACACTGACCAGCCAGGGTAACCCCTCCAGAGGCAGGCCAAGAATAACATAAGGAGGTTATTAAATATTATTCATTACCTTCAGTGGAACAAAATAGAAGTCTAATTTGCAGTCTTGGTTCCAAGAAAACATTTGAGAGGATCCCAAGGGATTCTTTTGTTCTTTACTTTAGAAGTTTTTAATTTTGGCTCTGAGTTTATATCATGGATAAAAATGTTTTTCGTGCAAACTATGCCTTGGTGATAACAACTGGAAATGTCTCCCACCTCTTAAGAGGAATGAGACAAGAATGCCTCCTCTCTTCCCACTATGTGTGCCATCTTAGCCATGCTCACCATGTCATAAGTGAATAACTGGGAAGCAGAGATGCCAAAAGTCGCTGTTTTAAATTGTGTTGGAAAATGAACTCAGCTCTTCCCAAAGCATTACGCATGTCACAGCTAGGACTCAAATCCAGTCTACTATACATCAGTGACCATTCTTATTGTCCCATTTTATTAAAAGTATATCTAACCAGTGATCTCTTAGGTGAAATGAGTTTGAATTTTAATGTAAGGAGTCTAGTAGAACTAGACTGGCTTTTCAAGAAAATGTACTAACTCTGTTAAAAAAAAAGATCACTGAATGCAGACATCTGGCAAAAACTTTCTAACAACATTTAGCCTTATATCCTTTTCAAATCCAAACACTTTTTTAAAACCCTGCTCCTTCACTCATTGAAAATCACAGATAAAAATGTGAAACAAGGCAGAGAATTGCTGTGGAAAGCCAACCATCAAAATAAAGTATATTACAAAAAAAAAGAAAACCAAGAAATGAGCAAGGCCATTTTGGATGGTAAAACCCTGTCCTCCAAGTAATTTTTTACAGTTTCCATTACCTGTATTTATATACTAGGAGGATTGGAATGAGACGATCTTTAAGGTCCCTTCCAACCCAAACCATTCTATGATTCTATGATAAGTGCTAATGGAGTCCATCAGCTGTGATCAAAAGAAAACAGAGACTTTTCTCAGCTGGTATTGTTCACCTCAGTAATACTTTTGTTACCTGATGTCTTAAGGACCTTTGTGGTATTGTTTTTGGAGCAAGCCAGCAGAGTTACAGGAAAGGCTTGAAGACAGAAAAGACAGAAAGCTGTCCTGGAGACTCTGCTATGACTGTAAGGCTAACTCCATTCCAGCAGGTCATATGTTTCCATTATTGGAAACAGGTACTAAATTGGCACTTGAAGACACTAGAGCCATCTCATGATGTTTCTTAATCAATTTGTATCAGTTAGGCCAATTCCAAATATGGGTAAGGTGAATGATCCAGCACATGACTTCAGGCCTGAGTGGTCATGATTGAGGCAACATTTCATTACCTGTTAACTAGATTTTGATGGAAAGTTATTTATACATGAAATTATTGATATAATTGAATATTTCTAAGGTCTATTAGTTAACATATGTTGACATATTCCAACAGGGATAGAATAAATGTATACCTGGAGAGATTTCAGAAAATGAAGGGAGAGCAGCATTATCTTCTTAGCTCTTGGCTTGCTTATAAATATGGCTGGATGTAACATTTCCAAACAGTACAACATGATTTAGTCTCCTAAGCCTGTTAAACAGGGAATGTTTGAAACTGGTGCAGAATTTATTTAAGTTATTTTAACTAAGTATTAGACACCAGGTTTTATTAATTGTTTTAGGCTGTGTCCTTATCGAATTGCAGAGACATTTTAAAATAGGATAAACTGGCCAATATGATTCACTTCAGCATTGCAAAGTGGGCCTCTGAACTGGGGAGCTTGGAATGACTACTGCAGTGCCTGAGCTGTGGGGAACCTTGTCCTCTGTAGTCTGTAAGTCTCTGTGGCCTGCAAGGCCATCCCTGGATGCCTGTGCTGTGCACAGCTGACTTTCATCTGCTTGATCTGGAATCGAGCAGCACAGAATCGATGGCAGTGGGTAGCTCCATATCATCTGACTGACAAAATGTGCATGGCTAACAGCCCACATCCTTACAGCTACTGCGATATCCACTACTCCAAAGATAACTTGTCCATGCAGTTGCTCCCTTCCCTACCTGCACTGTAGTAATTGGTAATTATCCATTACATAGCCTATATTAACTTTTACCTTCTGGGTCCCAATCTGTGACTTTGGTGGTGTGATGACTAGAAAAGATACACCTAGTTGAGCCTAATTATGAATGAGATTAACTGTTGAGTAGAAACTTTAACTGGCAAGATTTCAGATATAAAAGCAAGCCAAGTTCTGCTCTACTAAAAGCAATAGTTAACTGCTCAGAGTTTTTTTAATTACTGAAAGTAACATAACTATAAACTATAATCCTGTCAGATTCTAAGAGACAAATTAACTTGATTTGTAACAGCTAAATCCCGCAAACCTCTATAATTCCACTGATGGAACCACTTTATGGAAAGAAAATGGTATAAAACTGTGTTTCTACTGCACTGAGATTATCAGCGGAAGCAACCTTTGAGCACACTACAGATACCTCAGCCCTCTGGAAGTGTATCAGCAGAAGCAGCAATCCAGATGACCCACATCTTAACAGGACATTACCAGGAAACAGATAATAAATCTGTACATGAGTCAGGAGACGGATGTATTATTGGCTTGAACAAAGTTTCAAAGACCAAAATTTCACCTCACCAATCAGATGAAAGGAAGAGGCAATTTGCCTTTGGACACCTTCTCTGAAGTGATCTGTTTAGTGACTCAGTGTAGACAGCAGGCAGAACCATTCAAAAGAGCGTTAGAGAGGAGAATGGAAAAAGGCAAAGTTGAGAAGGGGAGAAAAACAGCAAGCATTTTTATTAAAGAACAGAACAGAATGTAAAAATGTTGGGAAGCAAGTGGGTTGGAGGATAGCCCAGGCGTCATAGTATCTCAGTCAGATGTCTCATTCCAGTGTGTGCATTAGCAGGAGATATTTAGGAGCTGAGGTCTTCTCCAGCCAATAAGCCTGCAATTTATGGTATATTTAGGCACTCCTCAGTGATGAGGAGTCCTGGGCAGGCATTCTCAGAGAGCTACTGCCTTCTCTGAAACCCTTACATCACCATCCAAACTCTGCAGTCATCATCTAGAAATTTATACCTCACAGCTAACTACTGTTTCAGTAGAGCAAACACCATACTATTTCTTACCAAGAAGACAGCTTGTGATGATACGCAGCTTTTAAGTGTCTTGTGAGATCCTGGGTATATGATAATGCACTGTTGGCAGCTTGTCAAAGAGAGAGCTGCAAAAGCAATCGTGTTGTTTTGAGGAAGAGACAACGATTATAGTTTGGTTTCTGTGGCTTGATGAAGAACTGACAGAGAGAAAAAAAATTATGGGGCCAAGCACATAGTTGATATTAAATTACCAACACTTCATTTACTTATCCCCAAAACAACCACTACAGATCTCTTACTTACCGAAACAGTTAAAAATAAAACCTCTAAGAACATTTAAAGCTAGCCACAGGCATTTCACGGAAGTCGGTGTTTCCCAGCTCCCCGTAAGCCATTAGGGCTTCCCTCCTACACCTTGACACGCTTCAGTTAGAAACAGCTGAAGGCACTAAGGTTTTAAACAAGAGTCTATTTAAATGAAACTTTTTCTGGTCTACAGTTTTCCACTGGCAGTAGCAATGATGGGAGTCAGAGTAGGAAGGGCCCCAGGGAATTTAAGCATCTGTCTCTGCTGAGAACACATCTACACTGGAGGTGCTTGAAAGGCCAGAGGCTCACAAAGCACCATCTGCCTCCCCACCCTTCCCGTGGCTGCCGCCTCTGCAGGCAGAGAGCCAGGCCTGGGGAGAAATGAGCCGCAGGGCTCAAGGCATCAGTCCTGGGGAGCAGGTAAATCCTCTGGACATGTTGTCTCTGCCTGAAAAACTGTTGCACTTTGTGGGGTTTATATTCACTGAATGATCCTTCCAGTGCTGGTGTAATCGTTCTTTTGCACAACAGTCACAAGATACTGTGCCATGTGCACCCTTCTGCATGGGCTGACAGCTAGGTATGAAGGCAGGTGATGGTACAAACTGTTCTCAATACCTTTGAATCAGACTGAGCAATTAAAAATACAAGTGTTCTCTCTGTGATTAATATTTTTAATTATCTCATATTTTTGTGATACTGACTGGGCTGTATCTCTGAGTACACAGACGACCAAAGTTACCTTTAAAGCACAGAAAATTTTCAATCAGTTTATCTGCTTCACTCTATTAAATGACATTGCTGATCTTGCTGGTTTAGTTTAGCCACAGAAGTGAACTGATTTGAGGCTTGTTGCAAATATTTAATGGGTTACCCCTGCCTTAGCTTATGCCCAAACCTTTTTCTAAAGCTCTAAGGTAAGTGAGGGTGAGCTCTGTTGGTCAAACAGGGTGAAAAGGCATGGTCACTCTAGTTTCTGAATATCTGTATCGCCTCATCATCCCTTATGATTACATAGCCCCCCATTCCAGCAGTTGTGGCACCTGTGCCTCCTTCTGTGTGCTCAGGCTAAGCAGAAGGAAGATGCAAAGCAGCTCAGAAACTGCTGAATCCAGATGCTTCGCTTGGCCTGACCAACTGCTGTTCACACACTTGCTCTGAAACTCCCCAAACCGCCCGAAATGATTGATCTGTTTCTGACTGAGGAGACTGGGATAAACCTGATAGAAAGGGAGGAATGTGGGAAAGAGACAGAGAAGAAGAAGGATGGAGGTCATGAACAGAAATGAAATGTGGAAGAGGGGAAAAAGGCAGAGGGAAATAGGAAGAAAAAGTATTAATACAGTACACTATGCAACAAGAAGTAAAATTATGTGGAGAGAAAACAGACATTGGAAAAGACCCAAAAAGGGAGAAGAGAAGGAGGTGAGGACTTGGCAAGGGAGATAAGCAACATCAACAAAAGCAATAGATTTCTTATTTTATCTTCCAAAAAGCTGCTGCCAAAATAAGATAATACTTAACTATAATCACCATTATTAATACATGTATGTGGACAATGTGAAGGTGAAGAGGAGATTACCAAGGAACGTAGGTCTGGCAGGATGCCAGGCAGTGGGGAAACTCACAGGAGGGTGATCCAGCAGTTCTCCTGAAGGGAATGGAAACTGTCTAGAGTAAGCAGGGTAGAAAGTTTGGAGCAGAAGCCCACTGCCTCTTCTCATCTGTGGAAGAGGAAGGGCTGAGCAGGTCGTTGAAGGAGCCTGTTGCCTTTTCCAATCTCACATCAAGTTCGGATGAGGATGTCACAGTCAGGTGGAACAAACCATTTTCACAGCATATTTTGGGTCAGAGAAACCCAATTTCTTTTGTAGGCTGCATTCCAGTATTGGTGGTAATTCAACAGTGCTTTGGCATGACTTTCAGCTGAATCATCATTCACAGTTAATACGATCTGGTGGACTCAGCATGACAGCAGTAGGATATTGTTGCTATTCCTAGCTGATATACTGGGAAGCCTTGAGCATGTAACATTCCCTATCTGTTCCTCAGTTTCCCCATCCATAAATCAGGTAGTGGTACTCACTGATTCACTAAGGTGCTTTGAGATCCACAAGAAAAAAGCACTTAGTAAAAGCTGAGTGTGATTAAAATTACTCCTTACCACTATGTACAGAGAATTAATTTTCTTAATTTTCCAGCCTTTCACATTTCTACATTGCTTTTCTGTTCTGCTTAGTACCTCGATCACATCAATAAATATATCTTCTTACTTGCATTTATTTTTCTAAAAATGTTGATATTTCACAGCTTAGTTCTAAAGTAAAAGAGTGAAGAATATGAAGTCTTATAGAAGAGTAATAGTAACATCATTCAAGTCTCCTGAAAGTAAAAAACCTCTTCTCCTAATCCAGGTATAATCTGCTGCCTCCCTCTACCCTGCTTTGGAAATATATACTGAGTTTTGCTGTTCATTAGGGAGTATAGAGAGGTCAGAGGTCCTCCACAATACACAGTCTGTATCCCACATCCATCTATCTTGATGAATAGTGGAAAACATCATGAGCTGTGTATACTTTATTTAAATTTTAAATTTAATTATGTGTTTTCCTATGGATTATATTGCCCCAGCATTTTTAGGTATTAGCTTTGCCAGGAAGCGTACTTTTTAAAACTACCTTAAAATATCCTCTCCACTATGCACAAGCACCTATCAAAGCCTCCTATCCTTGCACCCTGAGGCTTCTACATAATAACAGAGATCTAAAATTTCACACCTGCTCACCCCTTATATTTGTAAGCATTAGTGAAATCCGTCCCCTCAATTTATCCATTACAAGAAATAGACAACCTTCCAATTATATTCACCTGTAGAAATAAGAATGTAGTTCAGCCCAATAACTACTACCTTCAGTAGGACTTTCCCTGGTGGTGGGTAGCCATCCCTAGGAGCCTACTAGGCTGTAGGGAAGAAACTGTAGGGGAAGAAACGATGAATGTCTGTCAACCCAATGAATGCCCAGAAAGGAGGAGATGGGACTAAGCAAGTCAAACAATAAAATTTGATAATATGTTTGTAATGAAAAAGTTATGAGTGACTTCTAGATATCAAAGAAGGAAAGAAAGGTAATTATTTGTATTTGGCATGATTTTCAAAGTTGTCATTGGACTCGCAGGCTCTCATTGAAGTCTGTAAACTGTGGGTATGCAGCACCTTTGAAAACCTTGCCAAAATTGCCTTTAGACTGTAAGCTCCTTAGGGCAAAGACCTGTTACTCATTTGGCAAATTGTACTGCAACACTCCTTTGCCTAAACAGGGCTGTTTGCGTAATAATAATAATAATAGATAACAGATTTGCGCTGGAATTCAGAAATATATGATGTGGTTCTACAGCCTTCTTATTAAGCCAGTATTTCAAAGCATTAAATAAAAGCTCACCAAGGAAGTATGACCAAAGGAAGCTGGCGGAATACAATTTAGAATCAGAGAGATGTTTGCTTGGTCAAACATCGAACTTCCCTTCCACTGCACATTTCAGTTTCGCATTATTTGACTCATAGGCTGTCATCTGGGAGTCTTGGTGAACAGGTAGGCCATGAAATATGCATCTGTCTGTGGTTATTTTAGAGCATAGAATCTGATACATGTAAGTACATACATCAGCGCGCACCCTCAGCCCTGGGGGTGTTGCTGCACTCCTCAACTTCATGTGCAATCCCTCTGCCTGTGCCAGAGACAACACAAATGCATGTTGACTCACTTTGCCTGGGAAGTGCTGGAGCATTAGGTTTCAATTCAAAGGGTATCAAGCAGAGCAGCTATAATTCGTTGCTCTTACTTCTGAAATCTTGCTCATTTCAGCAACTCAGTCTAACCCAGCTATAAATCAGTACAGTATTTTGCAGTTTAATTTACAAAGTAAACTAATGATGCGCCTTCTCAACAGACATATGGAAAGCCAGAAACATCACTCTCACCCTAAGAATTTCAGGGAAGCTGCAAGTAGTCTCCACCTTCTCAAAGCTTTCTGTTTATTTCTCTAAGCCCCACTTTCCTCCAGCTGTTCCTCATTTGCAGAGTGTGGATAATGGTACGCACTTTTCTGAAGGGCTTGGAGGTGGATGAGGAAGAGCACTGCCCAAGGAAGGTGTGTGATTCCATCAGAGGAACATCTGCTGCACTGATCAATTATCACCATGGCTCCAGGTGCTGGCTATTTCAGCAACCAGCAATGCAAAACACCTTTCACAGTAATATTTATCCAGAAGATAATTATGAGGAAAAGGAAAGAAAACTGACCAGTCCTAATATATACCAGCCCTTCCGGGAATGAATTTGAAAGCCAGTTTTCTAGGTATCAGATGATAGGAATCATAAAGTTAAAGCATGATCTTACTTTAATGAACCTGGTCAAAAGCACTGTCTGGAGTGTTTATTTATTCATTAATTTTTACTTGAGTAGACAAAGTAAATCTGCCCTTGGTTTTCATAAAATCTTTCTTCCTACATTCTATTTAGTTTAAGTTGACATCTATTTGATTCAACCTGGAAAGTCCAGCCAAATCCAATTAGTGTCATTAAAACTCATGGAGTTCACTTTTTGGTTTTTTTCCTCCCACTTTAATAGCCCAGAGGAATAATTCCAGACACCTAAATTTGAAATTGTTCCCACTTTTCACCTGCACAAGGGATGAGATGGAAGGGAGAAAATAATAATAATAATAATGTCACGGAAGTGCAGGGCCAAGTTGGACAGGGCTTTGAGCAACCTGGTCTATGGGAAGGTGTCCCTGCCCATGGCAGAGAGCTTGAAATCTGATGATCTTTAAGGTCCCTTCCAATTCAAATTACTCCATGATTCTACGGGAAGGAAAAAAACCCTGACTGTATAGCCCATTTTTGCCTGGTTGGCTTTTTTTTCCATCTCGCTACAATACTGCCTTTATTTCTGTTAAAACTTCTAAGCAGCCCATCTCCAATCCCAGCAGACTCGGTTTCAGGTGGCAAGCCATGGCGCTGCTTCTTTTATCCACAGAACTCAGCGTGCTGCTCACAAGCAGGGAACCTGAGGCAGTATCTGTTTCTTCTTGGTTCCCCCATCCATCCCTCTGCCACTGGAAAGATCGACGTGGAACTTGGGCTGGTGAATGGCAATGGACCGAGGTCTGGCAGCCATAGGGAAGCATACAGTCCCTGCCTCAGCTTCTGCACCACTGGCAAGTCCACAGGCCTCCCTGTGTCACCAGCTGCCCTGACAGGCACAAAGTCTGCCTTGGTGAATAAGGCAGCTCCTCAGGCAGCCCGGCAGCTCCTGATTGAGGTGGCTCCCTTTGCTTACCAAAAGGGTGTAGCGGGTGGTAGAGAAACAAGTTAATTTTGCTCACAAACGTTTCGGTGGCTCATTACAGAAATGGAGCCTTCAAAAATATTGCTAAAATATGAATGTTTTGCAGGGGTTGCCACAGAAACTTGTAGAGCATATAATCCAAAATAGGATGTCTAGACAAACTCCTACTGTCTGACCTTTTATGTATTTCCTAATCCAGCCAATCTTGCCAAGCAAATTGGTGACTAAGCAGCAATTCCCTTTACATGGTGTCGTAAAGGCCTGACAAGGCCCAGGTCACGGTTATAAATTTCAGTCTGGCTACTTCAGCAACTCTCGGCTTCCTTTACCAGCACGGCTCCCGTGTGGTTTCTGGGCTATGATGTGTGCTCTGGATCATCGTGAAGTAATTTTGGGGCTGTAAAATCCAAAAGCCACAGCTCTACTGCGAAACAGAGAGCACTTTCATCCAGTAGGACCCCAGAGTTTACATAAAACCGTAAAATAGGGAAGCTGGAGAGAGTCTCGGGTGAAAGTGGAATGAAAGACAGCAGCATCAGAGCCTCCAGTGGCCACTTCTTCTGGGGGCCTGGGTCTGGCTGCCCCCCTTTTCCCAGCACACCCAGTGCTGACTGCCTAGAGCCAGCAGCAGCAGCAGCACGTGCTAGTTACTGCGAGTCATGGCGGTCCTTCTCCTCTGGGTTCCCCCTTCCTCCTCCTTGCTGGGGCCTCTTTGTTTTCCTTTATTTTCCAGAAGTAACCCTGCACAAAAAGTCAGCCAGCTCTGATCTTCCCACCACAGCAGAAAATTCACCAAGTGTCCTTCAGTGATGTGTCATTTATCAGCATGGTTAGATTCCAAAAGAATCTACAAAATAGTGATAAAAACAGGGACGGAGGAAGGTGTCATTGATTTAGTACTCAGTAACCTTTAAAAAGCTATGTGTATCTACATGTATGCAGCTATACATATATGCATGTATGCATACATATGTGTATGTACAGGTCATAGAATCATGGACTCATAGAATGGCTTGGGTAGGAAGGGACATTAAAGGCCATCCAGTTCCTACCCCCTACCATGGGCAGGTAGGGGGAAGGAACTGGAATCCCCTTCCACTAGACCAGGTTGCTCAGGACCGCATCCAACCTGGCCTTGAACATGTCCAGGGATGGGACATCCACATCCATTCTGGGCAACCTGTGCCACTGCCTCACCACCCTCTGAGAAAAGAACTTCTTTCAATCATTTAATCTCTCTCCTCTTCTAGTTTGAAACCATTCCCCCCCCCCTTCTGTCACTATACGCCCTTATAAAAAACTCCCTCCTGCCTTCTTGAACATCCCCTTTAAATACTGGACTGCTACTCTAAGGTATATCCAGAACCTTTTCTTTTCCAGGCTGAACAACCACAACTCTATCAGCTTGTCTTCACAGCAGAGTTGCTCCTTCCCCCTGATTAATCTTTGTGTCCCTCCTCTGGACTTGCTCTAGCAGGTCCATGTCTTTCATGTGCTGAGGACCCCAGATGTGGAGATGCACAAGCTCATAAAAGTGAACAGACTTTTACAACAAAAAGAATCAGAAGCAGAAACTTTTAATTTTATTTTTTATATTTTATTCCACATTGCCACCCATTCCTCTCTTCCCACAGAGCAAAATTTGGGGCTGTGCACACAACGAAGGTAGGAGGGTTGCCATGGGCAGAGGTCTGAGGCTGAAAGTATTGGTGTTTCTGAGTTAAATTGTCCAAGGCACATGTTTCAGTAAGCTTAAGGAAATCTTATGTACACTGCAGGGACAGGGCTGTGCAACACATATGTTACTGAGCAGAAAGCAAGTGTGAGAGAGAGAAAAGAGAGCCATTGTGAGAAGGAAATAGGAGGGAATTAGTAAGAAAAAAGTTAAGTACGATTTAATCAGCATGTTAATAGTATCGTGTTCTGTACAGTATTATGTAGCAGTAATTATACAGTATGTATTAAACAGTGGTAAGAATTAATGACTTAATATCTGGCCACTCCATATAGCTTGTTATAGAGAGGTGTTGGATTTTATATATATTTTCTGTGAAGTTTAATTTTCCATGTGGTGTTTGATCAGGAAATGGAGAGCCCCTCAAGTAGAGTGCCAGGAGAAACCCTTCCAAGGAGGATGTGTGCTGCAGTGTGTGTGGAGAAGATCCCAGGGGTGAACATTTCATCTTCTGAGCCATTCACTTTGTTTTACGCACAATAAGTTGTTTTTACCACAGAGGTTTTATTCTTAAGAAAGATTCAAAAAGAAAAGGTGAAGAAAAAGATTTCTGTGATGCGTGGACATCTATTCATAGAAGAGCAAAAGAAATTACAAGCTTGTGATTAACCAGAGATTAACAGAAGACACATAAGGAAAAGCACTCCAAGTCCTGCATCACTGATAAACATCTGCTCTTTTCATCTGGAGCTTCAGAAGTTTCTTCTTCAAAGAGCTGCTACCATTGTCCCTGGAGCACAACCCAGGTAGAGCCATGACCTCTGGAGAGCTGGCTCTTAACATTCATGCTGCCCGCAGGTAATGTGCCTGTGGGATGATGGCTTTACCAAACTATTACTTCCTTCACCTGACCTTTCTCTGTCCCATTTCCTCAGCTCTTTGGGACACACATCTCCTCTTACTCTGCATTTGTGAAGTGCCTCCACAGTGAGACCTTAATACAGAGGTCATTAAGTGCTACCACAGACAAATGATTAAGCCATCACCACAGTTAAAATTCTGACAGTTTTTCCGAGATCCTGAAAAAATTGTCTTCTAATGGGAAGAATTAGGCACCCCAAGCTTTGTGTGTGGAGAAGGATGCTCTTCTTTGGAGATAAATGTACAAGAACAAAACAGCACTCATGCAGCTGGGCTCTTAAAAGTAGAGAGGACGCATTAGAAATAGAGAGGACAATAATAGGGATGACAAGGAGGTCATGAAGGTCTGGAAAGGACAGGTAAGGAAGTGTTTAAAGAATTCCAGTAGTACAAAAATATTTAAGATAGTGAAGAGTAGTCACAAACTAGCAGCCCTAAGTGTGAAAAAATCAAGAAATCTCTAAACCTAACTCTAGCCTTAACAACCATTAACATAACCGTAACCTCAACATTAACCATAAACTTAACCCTACCCTTAATAAATATGACCCAAAGCCTTATTCTAACCCCTAATCCTAACTATTAACCTTAACCCTAATGACCCTAACCCTAATAACCCTTACACTAAGCCATAACCCTAATTGCCCTAACCCTAACCCTTAACCCTCATCCTAAACCCTAACCCTAATTCTATGTGAAGGCAAAGTTAGAAGTGTCTAACCCCTACCCTACTGCTTAACCTGAACCAGTGTAAGGCTGGACCAGACTTCTCACATTAGAAAGCATACCTTTCAGCTTTACTCATTGCAGTTCCCTGAGGGCATTTTGCTGGCCAGACTGTGTTGTGGTTCCTCCTTTTTGCTTGAATGAAAAAGGTGAGCGTGTGGTGTGGTCCTTTTCTTCAGAGGCGCTCTAGCTTGGGGGAACCGAGACTTGTGCTCTTCAAGCTGCACAGACATGGTTTAGTCCCCCCTGTTGGCATAGCTGGCAGTCCCCATGATGTATTCTGTGAATCTCTTTTAGCTACTGGCTGCAAAGAGCTGCCTGCCTGGGGCACACTGATACAGACTTTCCTCAGGAGGTCCTGCCACATCCCTCCTTCCTACTCCCTGCTCTTCTAAGAACAAGGACTTACTTTTTTTTTTTTTCCTGAAAGAAAAGCTCCTGTTCCATGCAAATGTAACCAAAAATATATTGTGATGCATGGTTAAATTTTACAGAGAAAATGTCAGTCTGATCTCTTTCTCTGTCTCAATCCCCTCACACATACACAATTATATGTACTTGTGTATATGTCTGTCATTTTCTGTCATGTAGCTGTCAACTTCACCCTTATCTCACCCATGAAAAATGGATTATTTAGTTTAATATTTGCTTTAAAGTCTAAGCAGGGCTATTTTGTGCTCATTGCTGTCTTCTCTGTTCCCTCTGAATGGTCATAGTATTGTCCAGTAAAGACACTCCTCTGGAAAATACTTTTAAGGAAAAGACAAAGCAACATGCTAGACTTTTGTTAACTACAAAACTGTCAGGCTCACAGTGCTCAAGGATCTATGATGTCTTCTACATTTTCTCAGATTTATTTTTGTATAACTAAACAGAAAATGCAGTTGTGCAAAAACCAGGGCGTGTTCTGTTACAGAAAGCATAAAATGCATCTTGATGTATGAAAGGAATGCTCTTTCATCTTTTCAATGTAACAGGGAGGCAGGTGGCCAGCAGAATCTATTGACGCTATCCATCTTTTTCCTCTTTTGATATCTTAGAGAAAGAAAATCTAACACGCTGCAAAGTTACAAATTTTACACACGGTCCATGTAGCTCTGTTTCCTGTAACTGCTAGCCTCATCACTTATCTTACTTTCCCTCTACTCATTTATCACACCTACTTGTTGCATCATGTAATAATTTTGATTTTCAGCTCCAGAGGAGATAGTTGTCACTGTAGGATGGTGCCTTGATATAATGAGAATGCCAGATGAACAAGTATTAGGTAACAGCAGAAGACAGCACTAAGACCAAGCAGACCCAAACAGAAACATCCTGGTTTTTTTTTTTTCTTTTTTTAATAGGGCAAGTAACATTTTTGTCTTGTTTGAAAATCTAATTTTCCTGGTGCAGGCAAAGGCAACTCCTACCTCAGATTTTACAGCCTACACAACAGTCGGCAGAGTGGTAGGACTAAGTAAGTAATATTAATGTTTCTTTGGATTAACATTGGATTCGACAATGAAATCATCCAACCAACGAATGCTGACTCCATCCCAAAAATAAATGCAAACCCCAGGCTGACGGGAACTTGGAAGTCTTATGAAGACACTAATATTAACCTCTCCCCTGGAATGCCTCAACACTGTCTGCATATTCGGTTGGTCTTGCTTTATGTGTTCCCCCTGTCTGAATAACAGCTAGCTGTAGGTAACTGAGTCAGCAAAAGGGAAGCAGGTGCTGAAGTGAACACACACAGACACAGACACAGTTGTATGAAAGTAGGTCTTACCTTGTGAGGAAGAGAAGAGCCTCATTTAGATTTCATGTCAAGGTGATGAATTGTCCTGCTGCTGTCTGATAGAGGCCAGCAGCAACTAATCATTTCACACCCTTTTGAACCCATCATCATGAACAGGACTAAACCCAGGGGCCATGGTGAAAAGGAAACAACTTTCTTGTCTTTAAAAGATCCAACATTTTGCATGTGTCTTTCAAAATCTGTTAGTCCAGTCCACATCATCATAATCTGCAGTCCCTAACTCCCGTGTTACAATGCAAACAACAGGAGCACTGTGTTTTACAGAACAATTCCCTGGTGAGGAAATCTATTTGATCTTTGACCTTTTTCTGTGTACAATTTCAGGATGTTTATCATCACTTCACAAGATACGGCAATGACACTATTCTAAAGCAAATATTGCTGTCCATAAACATGGCTGATGTTGCCAAGGGGCTGTTGGCTCAGTTTTTTAAATAAAAACAAGAAAATGTAAGTTAAAAGTGGCACATTGTGGGCTCAGAGATTATAAGAAGAGCTATAACCTGTAAACAGAAAATGGAAACAGAAACTCTTCTCTTCTTTTAATGAAAAAAATAGTAATTTTGATATTTGATACCAATATGAATCAAAAGGGTGATTGGCATCCTTTTTATTATGCTGCAACTAACTACCTTTTGCACTGTTTCTTGCAGAGGAGCATCTCTGACACCCTACTACGTGATGTACTGTCCAGATAAGCAAGGGCTGAGCAAGCTGGCCTGGCAGTTATGAATTCTTTGTTTCAAAGCACCATATCATTAAAATACGTTTTCTACCAAGACCTATTTTTTTAGCAATTAACTTTAAAAAACTCAAGCAAGCAAGAGAGCATTACTTCAGATGCATTCTAATCTTTGCCACACGGGTTTTGCTATATTGTTTTCCAATGAATGAAGAAGGTTTAATGAAGGGAATTTAGTCTCCGTATCAAAGTAGGAACTTCTAAGAAAAGCTTATGAATAATATAGCACTGCTCTAGTCAAAGAGAGAAAACTATTTCATACAGCAAAAAATGGAAAAACAACGATGCTAGCAAATACATTAAGAAAAAGAATATCCATTGGGACTCACAACCTTGCTTTCGATCAAAATGTCCCAGTTCTTATTCAAGTGGGTTTCCTCTGGCACAAGTTCAGCGCAGAAAATTGCCACAGGGCTGCTTGCCAAGCTCTGTCTGAAGGGAAAGAGCCAGGAGCAAGGGTAAATAAAGAAGTGGCGTGTTGTAGGAAACACCTCAGCAGGTAATACTGCAGAGAGCTCAGACACCATTGTTAGCTGGAAGACTGCCACCATTTAGAGAGGGTATCCAAGCACTTGCCTGCACGACAAAAAGAAGGTGTGATTTCAGCCTGGATAGACGTATCTGTGATAGCTTTTGTCTGGCCGTTGTACATGACAGCAGCAGTTAAGACATGCTGGCAAAGACATCAGCATCTTCCTATGACGACCACAAAGCCCCATAGATGTTGACTTTCTGATTGCTGGGTTATGGGGTAGTCGTCATCACTCTTACTGCCCAGACTAGCTAGATTCAGTGTCAGGCAGATGTCAGGCTGCCTGTACCCTGTGCAGCCAGGCCAGGGATTTCTCCTGTCCCTAGGCAGTCAGATAGCGCAAGACTAGGAGAAGCTACAGTTGCCACATACATCTTAATCTGGGGTTTCTTTTTACTCTAAGACAGAGCATCTAGAATCTAGAAAGAGCTGCTTGCATTTAAATTGTAAGCTCCAAAAATCAGTGCCTACCTTTGTGTTTTGGGTAATACAGAGCACGCTGCCAGCCCCACTAAAAGGCTTTGTGAGATGTGAAGATGTGTGAGAGGTACACAGATCTTATTCTGATCCTACGGCTTTTAAACTGCGCTTAGTCTGAATTTCTCAGGGCAACTGAGAGCAAAGTCAGGCACTGCACTCAAATCACGGTATTGTGCTGAGCAAAGCAAAGTCATTAATTTTTTGCTTTTCACTTCCTTATTTCTATTTGTGAATAAGGAAGCTATCCTGGAGTATCTTCATTCCCTATTTCTTAGTGTCATAACATATGTTCCTCTTTGACAGATGAGTAGTTTACTCAGGCTGATGATTTTCTGGTATGTCCCCAAGATGTTATTTCAGAGTTGTCCAAAAAAACCAGCATCTACACAAACTAGAACAAAGTGGAACTAGCTTAATTTCAGGATGCTGCAATTCAACATGCAGATCCTTACCATTGAAAGATTTTATATGTTCAGTTTTCTTCAAATCTAGAACTCAAGTCAATGTGAAGGAATGTAGAAGTAGAGGGGAGGCCAATCACAGAGAGATGCCCTCCCTCCCATATTTGGAGGAATCTTCTTATGCTAAAATTAAATAGAGTTCTGTGTAGAGTCAGATTTTTCTTCTATTAAGTTGTCTGAAAAGCCAGGGCTTTGTAACGTGCAACTTCTCCTAGAACTGTGGTTCTATTCCACTATAAAAGTTCATTACCTGATTTGCTAACCAGTAAAACCAGGCCTTTCAGGTTATTCTTTTTCTCTCTGGTTTGCCTAAATCCAGCATACAGTATGGTCCCATCAGCCCATAGCATCCATGCAGGAAGAAAGCACAGGACTGGAGGCGTGCCAGGGGCTTAGAGACAAGAACACCTCTTCCTAGCCCCGGAAGAGATGCCAAACTGGTTTTGGATGTGCTCTGCCAATGCAGTTCAACTACCCTAATCTACCTGAAACAGTATTTTTCCTCAGTTAGTCCCATCTGATTTTTCACCGCTTTTCAACTTCCCCAAGGCTGAGATGGTTGTTTCTGTCTCCTTCTATGAGAAAATCATCTGAACTCAAATCTAGTAGCTCCAGCAGCCCTCCCTGCCAGAACCCTAAATCAGAGTCAAGAGCACACGGTATGACCTATACAAAATAAAGCCAAGAGGAGATTTAAACCTGAGGCAGCAAAGAAGTGCTCGAACGACTCCAGAAACACTGCACGCATAAAGAAGGCATAAGGCAGCGGGGTGATCACCCAAGATTTGCCACAATTCAAGAGGGGTTGACCAGCCTTTCCTGGGCAAGATGCCACTGCTGCCGGCTGTTTGCTGGTACTTTTACAGCACTTCCCCTACACTTCTTTGTTCTGTCCTTTCTGTTTACAGCAAGGCATCAGAAAAATTTCCCCTAAATAACCACTGTATTATTTTATAGAGTTAACCTTGTAACTCCTTCCTCTTATTTCCCTCTAAGTCACACATTATCTCTTTCACTGCTAAATATTTCCTGTCTGTTCATTCATCGGCTTATTTTAGCTTCTTCCTTCCTCTTAGTTGGCTGCCTGCCCCCTATACGTCTGCCTTACATGTTTATACTCTTACCCATTGTGGCCTGTTTTCTTGGCCAGTATATTGGTTCCCATTCTTTGCCATTGTGAAACTCTCAAAGAATAACTGACTTACTTCACATTCTCTTTGTGTGAATCATGGCTCTCGTGGTCTCCACCACACCAGACCTCTTGACCTGTGGCAGCTCCCTGGAGTGGAGCTCCATAGTGGGAGCAGGCACAGTTTGATCAGTAGTCTTCCATACTTCACTTGCATTTGGCAGGTTACTTGTAGCCTCACCTAGGTTTTATTTAAATTCTTTTATTTCCTTTCTCTATTGAAAACAAACAGAAACTAACCTTCCCGCTCCTTCTATAAAATTCATACTGGATCCCCAAGAGGACAAAGCTAACTTGAAATTTGGAAAGCTGTATTCCTGATACATCCTAGCAACCCACTGAAAGGAAACAACAATTCCCAGATACACTCAACTGTACACTCTCCTTGTGTCCATTATAGATACAAACAAACAGATGTGTGAGACTTTTTTATCCCTAGGAAGTTCTGTGCAATAGCATACAACACTAAGATGCTAAGAGCCTCTTCTCTTGATTCATCCTGATCTAAGAGGCACAAGGATCATATCCCAAACTAGAAATCTTCAGAAAAAGGCATTTTCTTTTTCTATGCCTTTTCTACTGTGATGTTCTATCCCAGCACTTACTTCCTGCTATTACTTAGGTGCTGTGTTGTTGTTGTTTATATGAGGGATGCTACAAAGAAAAAGAATTAAGATGGTAAGTGGGAGCTGTTATGACTCAGATTTGTTTGATTAGCTGAAAGCACCCAGTGAGCTCCTCAGAGCACAACTCAGGAAGGGATGGGACAATCTAGGATTAGATTTCTCTACTACTTCTTGACTTTTAAAACTTTTTGTTAAAATGAAGATTGTTGCTGTGAGTCAGAAGTTAATTAAAATATTGAAACTGGAAAGAAAAATGTGTTGAATATGCCTGGAACACAGATCATTGTGAGGGAGGTCTATCTCGCAGCCTAGCATATGTAGTCCACACTGTTCAAGGAATGTGCATTCCGGGATGACCCAGTGCAACTGCAGGGGGCACGGCATTTGCAGAATCACAGGATATACCAAGTTGGAAGCTGTCCACAAGGCTCATCGAGTCCAATTCTTGGCCCTGCAAAGGACCCTCCCCAAGAATCACACCATGTGCCTGAGAGCATTGTCCAAACACTTCTTGAACTCTGACAGGCTTGGTGCTGTGCTGGCTGTGACAGATGTCAGTGTTTTCTTTCAGGTGTTTTTCAATACCTCCTAGAATAATCTCCACAACTTTACCAGGCACTGAAGTGAGACTGACAGGACTGTAGTTTCTGGGGTCCTCCTTCTTGCCCTCCTTGAAAACTGGGACAACATTTGCCAGCTTCCAGTCATCTAGGTACCGCTCCAGATTCCCAAGACTTGTCAAAAATCATAGGGAGGTTTTGCAATGACATCAGCCAGGTCTTTGAGGATTCTTGGATGAATCCCACCAGGTCCCAGAGATTTGTAGGGATTCAGCTGGAGCAGCAGATCCCACACAATTTCAGGGTCGACTGGGAATTGATCATTCTCACTGTTGTGGTCCTCCAGCTCAGGGCACTGAGACCCCCCTTGGTCCATCATCCATGTTGAAGACAGAGGCAAAGAAAGTGTTAAACACCTCTGCCTTGTCTCTGTCCCTGTTTGTGAGGTGACTATCCTCATCCTGTAACAGGCCAATGATATTTCTATACTGCTTATTGACATTATTATATTTGAAAAAACTTCTATTGTCCCCCACATTTCTGGCCAGCTTCCACTCCAGTTGAGCTTTGACCACACAGATTTTCTCCCCATGTCCCTTGACCTTCCTTCCACTGGGCATACATCTTCTTTTTCTTGCCTTACTTCCAAGAGAAGATCCCTGATCAGCCAAACTGGCCTTCTGCTTTGCCTGATTGACTTCTGACATTTGGGAGCTGCCTGCTTCTGTGCCCTGAGGAGGTAGTTTAAGAAGTGACCAGCACTGATGGACCACAGCACCTGCAAAAACATTTTCTCAGGGGACCTTACTTAATAATTCCCTGAGCAGCCTGAAGTCTGCTCTCATGTCTAGAGTCGAGGTTTTGCTGGCACTTTTCCTCCATTAGAAAGTAATTCTGATCGTGAATGCAGCCTTTGCTGGATTTAACTGTGCAGCAAAAATAAAAAATGGCAATCCAAAGTGTATATTTAATGAAACCAAAGTGTATATTTACTTAAGAAAAAGTAAAATCAGTCTGATTATTTTAATTAGTGTTTTGTCTTGTATCAGCTTTTCATTAAAGCTGCAGACTGACTTTGTATTTATCTGAGCACAAAATAGTCCTTAAAAGGGGAGGAGAGCATCCCTCTTACTCCACAGCAGCTCAGTGCAGACTGTTAAAATAAGTGACTGTAGGGGACCAATCATCCTTAGAATCTTAGATGCATGCACTATTTCTGCAAATTTTTAAAATTTGTATTTCTCCCCTTTTCCAGGTATACTTCCCAGAATAAAAAACAAATAAATTGATAGTTCCCAAGTCAGACCTTTCTTATACAAAAAGATTTGTTGCCAAGGTACATACAGACTTACATACACATATATGTTCCTAAATACACCTTGTGAAATAAGCATGTAAATGCTGCCATTTTTGAAGAGCTTTCTACTTCCTTTCAGCATGGCTTCATCATTTACTTGTGTGTTTTTTTCCCAATCACTGGATTTCAGTGGTGAAGTGACACGTTTTTCAGTTTCTTATAGACATACTGCTCTTCTTTCAGATCACCAGAGCTGTGTACTGCATGATTAGTAATTGAATCTAAAATTTCAGGTTCACTAACCACTTCAGGAGACATCATGAGAAGCCGACACAAGGCTACATCCTTGGTAAGTACCTGCCCATTTAAAAAAAAAATGTTCAGTGGGAATCTCAGACATAAACCAGCTTGTCATATGGTGTACACACACTAGAAAGCTTGTATCATTTGCAAATTAGAATGTTTTAAAAGAGATGCTATCACAGCTCAGCAGTACTCTCTCCTTTCATGCTGATCAGTTTTCATTACAGGAGTGCTTTATACCACTCTGTAAGTAAATAGTTATTAATAGATAAAATACCAGGAGAGAGGCACCAGCAATTGGTCTCCATCCTAGACAACTCCTAAGCTTTGCAGGATTAATAAAACACCTTATTGCGCATTGCAATCAGCTACTCTTTTTATCAGCGCTCGTGCTCTCACAGCAGCCCATACCTGCTGAATTCCCACGTTTCTGCAGGCAGGTCCTTATGACAACACTACGGCAGAGCTCAGCTCCAGCTCATGGCAGTTCTCCACTGCACCACCTCACCCACCAGTGTGGTTCCTTGCATTAGTCCCTGCATGCAGCTCAGCAGTCTCCGAAGTGCACAGAGATGAAGGGTTAGATCAGCAGCAGGCTATTCAAACCACTTTTAAATAAGCTGTGTTCCAAGTATTGTGGGTTTCCCTATGCATTACTTCTACTTTGATTATTGTGGCCTTCCCTGATTGCTTAGATAAAGCCTTCCTGGAGTTAATGGGGAACACTGTAACTCACAAAATGGGAACCCACCTACTGACTCTGAAACAGCTCTCAAGGAAAGCTGATTCATTATACTTGTTGCATGGACCCTCCTGCTCAGGGCAAGCTTGTAACTCATGATCTTTCACCACTAGCCCATAGTGAAAGACAGGCCCAGTCACTGGAGGATGGCTGGTCCAAGAGACAGGTCTCCACCGAAGAGATACTGCAGCTAATTTTTACCTATTTCTGTACAAGTCTATTTCTTTGACTCCAGTATTAGCCTAGGCCTATTCCTTCCATGACACTCAAGCTTATAACATCACTGATTTCTATTTTCTATTTTCTTGTGACTTCCTGTCATAACCAGGTTATCTGTCTTAGCTACTCCCGTCAGAGATGGGGATGCCACATTTGGATGCCTTACTCTCCTCTCTTCAGCATTTTGTGCTGAGAATTTAGACAACCTGGCTGACCTTCAGATTCACAGACTTATACATTTCGTGCAGTTGCCCAGCTGAAGGACAGAGAGAGAGCAATCAATCTGCCAGGGATTCTCCAGAGCAGGAAACCAACCTGAAGTCTTCCAGGTGTTGGGCTCAGCACTCAGATGTAACGTCCATTCTTCTACCCATGTCAGTATGCACATGGGTTGGCATATAGACAGTCATACCTCCAAATGAAAGCAGTAGTGGACACCTTTCACATGAAAATGCCACAGAAAACCTCTCAGAGGCTGAAAGTTTTTATTGACTCTGCTTACTGATCTGCACACTCTGAATACTCATGCAGTCTCCCTAACCATATCTGTTGTACATTCCAGCCATGATGAACAGACCCGTTTCCACTTTCATTAAAAACAAAAACAATCTGAGGAAGAAAATTCAAAAATGCTACATACTTAATGTCTACAAAGCGTGGATAGGGTTTGAGAGAAATGGGAGAGGAGCAGCTACTACCTGGTACAGGCAAGATGCTGTGCTCTACAGTCATACATAAGAGTCACACGTTCAGACTGCTACTCATATCATTTCCTCCAGACATCTAATTTGAGTGTCAGGCAAACCCACAGTTAGAAGTCGAGCTTTATTGTAAAGGGAAAAAGAAAGACATTTGCAGCCAGCAGCTAAGAGTATAGATGCATGCCTAAAAGGATACTTGATCTTGCAGTCGAACTGCAAGATTCATCCCGGCTTAGATCTCTCTTGTTTTTCACAATCTATGTATGGGATCTGATAATTTACAACTTAGGTGGATTAGTTGAACCCAGTCCTCAAAACAGGCAGTTTGGCGGGGATCTGCCTTGAATCAGAGATCCTTCTTGTATGAAATATGCAATTCTCCCATGATTGATTTATCTGAATTTCTAGGTATGCCAGGACTAACTTGGTATTTGACTTCTACAAATTCATAACACAACTCTTGTCTGTTTGCAAAATCATGTAAGTAATAACAATCCAACACACCAAATGTTATCTTTGTGAAAGCTGAGCTAGAGCAGGCACAAGAGCTAAAATACGTCTTCTGATGGCACCTACAGTGTTGAAAATATTGCTTTGTAGGGTAACAAATGAGGCTGCACCTTGAGTACTGTGTTCAGTTTTGGACCACTTGCTTCAAAAAGGAGATTGAAGTGCTGGAGCCTGTCCAAAGAAGGTCAACAGAACTGGTAAAGGGTCTAGAAAAAATGTGCTATGAAGAGTGTTTGAGGGAACTGGTATTGTTTAGTCTGGAGAAAAGGAGGCTGGGGGGGACCTTATTACTCTATGCAACTACCTGAAAGGAGGTTGCAGTGACATGGGGTCAGTCTCTTCTGCCATGTCTCAAATGAAAGGATGATAGGAAATGACCTTAACTTGTGCCAAGGGAGGTTCAGATTAAATACTAGGAAAAAATATTTCACTGAAAGAGTGGTTAGGTGCTGGAATAATTTGCCCAGGGAGGTGTCACCATCTCTGAATGTGTTCAAGAGGCATGTGGATTCGTCACTTGGAAATATGGTTTAGGGGTGATTATGGTGGTGTTGGGTTGACAGCTGACAGTTGGACTAGATGATCTTGAAGGTCTCCTCCAACCTTGATGATTCTGTGATTCTGTAACCCTTTTCTCTGTTCTCCCCTGCTCACTGGGGGAAAAAAAAAAAAAGCTGAAATTGATGCTGTCCCCAAAGGCTTAAACACACACGTCCTTTTCTCTAGAGGCAATGAACCTACAGCGCCACTAGATAGCCACCATGGAGGATCACAAGACCCTCCTCAGGTACTTAGAATGATAAATTTCTGTTTTCATTGATTTCTGTATCCACTGGTCTCACCTTGCTGGCAATCACCTGGACAGTGAAAAGCAGAAACTGTTCTTCAATCGTAATGTCAGTCATTTTCCATCTGATCTTTGATTTCAAACCGCTCTCACCTCTGACCATGTGGAGCAACTCCTGTAGCTGACGACTATTCAGCCATGGACACTTTAAAACACTCAACCAGCTACAATTACTTTAACTCATGGAGTGAAAAATTAGAATCAGCTGTTTAGCATAGATTAAGACTCTTCATGTTATGGGAGCTACTGCACCTAAACTGAAAGAAAGTCAAGAGGGAATACATTTTTGTTTCTGCAAGCTGAGAAGGAATATATTTTGTCATGGGTCTTTACAACAGCTGTGGTAAAAGTCACTTTGAATTCACGCCTTACCGTTACTTTAAAAGAACCTCACTTGCTGTCTAGGTATTGTACAGGTGGAAATGGGCGTGAATTGGGAAAACAGATTGTCCATTCATTTTCTAAGCTATGTTTTCCTATCTAAACCAGAAATTTCCATGGGCTGTTGCCACCTCTAACTAAAAGCACAGCTTCTGAAATACCTATGACAGCAACACTGAATAGCTACTTTTCTGCCAAGTTACTTAGAAAATAAGTTGCATGGGGCAAGTATAACTTAAGAGCAGACAACGTGTCTTGCATGACTCATACCAACCCCTGCCTGCTATTCTGGTAGGCAGGAGCGTGAACTGGCTTCACAGCTGAGCAGCTTTCCCTCCTCAGACTCTGTTTATGGCACTTATGATTGGGGTGAAATCAATGTTTGTTTACATTCTCTGAGTAAACTGTCGGTGTGGGAAGAGAAGGAATCGCAAACCTCAAAAGCCAAAATGAAGAATGCATGGAAAGTTGTAAATTGTATTAGTCCATTTACCACAGAGAAGAGAGGAATTTTAACTTGAAGAGAAGGTGGGGGTGCTCACCTAACACTTGCTTTCACCTTTGTCCTTGGTTTTTGCAGCACTGTTCCCAGCTGCCAGCTGGAGGAGAGTAGTCTGTGCCTTTATGCACACTTATAATAGCTAGTGATGTGTCCTGGGATTGCTCTCTGCCTCTGCATTCTTAAAAAAAGTATTTGCAATTTTTGACATTTTTAGTTAGAAGTAAAAGTGGCCAATTGCATTATTAAATTCGGCGTCAGTTTCAAGAAAGGGATGGGTGTGGGTGTGTCTGACTATGACCACACTGAGGAGATAACTGTTTCTAGGAGAAGAGTGTCAATTTTTATTTTTGGAAGAGCCAAGTTGGCAGATACTCTTTGGCTTCTACCACACAATTGATGTGAAATGAAAAAAAAAACAACAATCCAACAGAAAAAAAGAAAAAGAAAGGAGAAATTTAACTGGCGCTGCCCAAGAAAACCAGACAGACACACATGAAAAACAAATGATGTACCATAGAAAGCATTAAATACACACACACAGAGGCAGGACTCTGCTTTACAGGATTTGAACCATATGCACATCTACACATACACACGCACTAACTCTCACCAATAAATCATTTAGCCAGACTATCTGTCTGGTGTGTGGAACAGAAACACACTTATGAAATCTATTTTCTTATTTTAGCAGCAGGATAATAATTGTTAAAAAGCCAGACCAGGGGCACTGAGTTTTATATGACAGATATACAAGGCTGCCGTTCTCCTCCTGTGCGCTTTGCCCCTTCTCTTGCCTGCAGCAACTCCAGCCCAAGAGTAAGCATGGCTGTCAGCAGCAGCTGCCCAGTAGCCTGCAAGGGCAGGGCAGATATTCTGATCTCGCTAAAGCAACAAGAAAGGAGTAGCTGGTGGGGTGACTCAACAGGGGCAGGAGTCAGCTGTGCATACAGCCCTGTTTGGGCCAGCCCTTTGGGTAAGGGCTGGACACAGGGGTGTGCTTCCAACATGATCCCAAGCCTCCCTCAGCGGCACCCTGGCAGACAGCAGTGGTGCGGGGGTGGCAGCGTGGTCTTGCTGTAATGAGAGTGTGGGTAAAGCAGCAGAAGCAAAAGTGCCCGGGTGGCCCTTCTGAAGCCACCCCCACCAGCTCCAGCAATGCCTGGAGGCAGGGAAGCATAGGCAATACTAGTGAAAATAATGGGTTACTCCAAGCGCCAGGGATTTCCTCCCTCCTCTGCATATCGCCTGAAGTATGGTGCCAGCCCCAGACACTATATCAATGAGATATTGTCTGCAGTTTATTTTTCTAGGATTTTTTTCCTCTCTATCTGCTTTCTGCATGGCTGTTTCCCACCCTTCCCAAACAAACTCTAGAGCAAAGTTTAGCATAGCTCAGTGATAGCCCATTTCTGGGTGCATCAGCACTGGTGTGACTCCTCTGGTCCTTTGGCTTTGGGCGGCTGCTGGCGAAGGGGCAGGTCAGGCAGAGGAGAGCCAGGCTGCATCTGGGCCAGGTGGAGGAGAGATGCAACGCTGTGGGACCACCTGTACCAGCCTGTGTGCTGCCCCTGGAATAACTTCTGTGACTTCAACCCTCTGTACAGGGGTGTGCTCACAGCAGAATGGTAATTTTTGGCAGCTGCCAGATATGGGCCCTGTATTTACACTAGGATAGACCATATAAAGCAAGTCACCTGGATTTTAAGTGCCCCTCTTAATTCACACATTAAACCAGAGAGGATGCAGCAACAAGTAGAATGTAAAACGGTATCTGTGTGGTGCTAATATTTACCAGCTGGGTTTCCCTTAAGGAAAGGGAAGGTTCCAGTGCTCAGTGTCAGGCTGGTGGGTTGATCTTGGACTCCATGGGTTATTCTCCATAAAGCAGCCTGCCTCTCTGCTCTGGCCTCAGGGTAGCCCAAAAGATGGGGTAAGCTCCATTGAAGGGCTGACCCTGGTGGGAGCAGGATGTTGTGCTAGAGACCTCCCGAAGTCCCTTCCACTCTGAGTGATCCTATGGTCTCTCTGAGTGCTCAGCCCAGACCGGCTGCTTCTCCTAGACTTTTTGTATCCTGTCTTCTGCTCCCCGCTCTCCCTCTTTACACACTATTGATTCTTTGTTCTTTTAATGTACAGTCAGATTGTTTAAAAAAAAAAAAAGGAAAAAAAAGAAGAAAAACACAGACTTAAAATATAGTTAAATTATGAAAAAAAAAAAAGAGTGAAACACAAGCCAGTCTGAAATTATTTCCATATTGCTTGTCATAACTAAGGGGCAATTCTTTTTCAGGCAGTTCCATTTTTTTTGTCCACTTCAGTCCCTCACATTAAAAGGCCATAACTGGCTCCTCAGACTCTCTTGAGAGGCAGGACAGGGATAAGCCCTACTTTGGTGAATCTCGCAAAACAGAGAGCGTGTTTACTTCAGTGCCTGGAGCCTACCAAGTAAGCCTGCCAACAGGAGGTGTTGCTGGCATGCAAAGAGTATTTACCAGGCTTCCCGCTAACAGAAATACCTGATGCTTGTAGTGATCTTCCTTCTGTTAGGCTGTAAGGAGTCCAAGGCTCAGGGGAGCCTGCTTTGTGCTGAGCCCTACACAAATGCAGCCGGGGAGAGAAGCTGCACTGCAGGTTCTGATTTTCATTAATTACATCTGCCTTGATTTTCTCCTCCGCATCATTCCTGTGTAAAAGGACCAGAGGTGCCTCAAGGATATGCCTCCTTTTTTGATTCAAAGACAGATGAAGTTCAGTGTTCAACTTCAAGAAGGCAGTTGTGCCATGCACACCCTGCTGAGTAAAGCGAACAAGGTCTGTGAGTGTCACCAGAAAACTAACTTCTCCCCTTTCCTCTGAGGTCTTGTGCAACCCATCAGCAAAGCAAAAAGAAATCAAACTTCAGCTCTGGATTCTGCAAGGTATTTTAGCTATCCAATTCTCAATGAAACCATCAGGATTAAAAAAATCAGAATGCATTTAAGATAACAATCATTTCAGATGCTGTTTCCATTACAGTGGCATTGAAGTGCTTGCTCTGACCCTGGTAGAATTTGTACAGCTGCCACTGAGAGCAGGTCTGAACTGTGCTCGCTCTGAGGGATGTTCCTTCCAGGGCACCACTCACCTCGACTCCCTGCTGAGCTACACAGGCAGTGACCAATTCTATTAGATCTGCTCAGAGAGATTTGTTCCAGGTTGGCTTTACTTTCAAAACACAACAACTGTGAAATTTTGACTTGTGCCCAACAGGGTTCTCTAGTACACCAGAAAACAGTTCAGTTTGTAACTGGAGCGTGTTTGTGCTCCTTTGGTATGGGAGGTCTATACCATGCCAGGCCTGTGGGAAGATGCCAGCTGAGTATAGATACCACACACTGGGACTGAGGAGAAACAGAATTTCTTGCACATCGGTGCTGACATTTTAATATTAAATCAATCATTGCAAATTATGATGATCGTGAAGTACAGACCTTGGCATCTGTTTATATCCTGGCGTCTGCTTCTAGCCAGAGAGGAAAGGGTAGAGAGGAGCACGGCTCTGTTCTTTAGCTCGTGTCCTCCAGGATGGACTTTTCCGACTCAGTTGTTGAATGCCATCAGCAGAGATGTTACACTGAATGCCCATAGCTGGTAAGATGCATACTGTTTTCGTCTGACTACAAATCAAGTAACCCTATTTCCATCTTCAAACAGCTTGATCCAGGAATTTCATGGGAGCTTTACCTTCTAATCCCAAGCTACATTTGGTTGAATTTGGCCCAGCATGTGGGAAAAACCCTTTGGAGAAGCACAGTAGTTACTGTACAGACACAGCTGCTGTTTTTCCAAATGAAACACAGTATTTCATCTGTTTCAATACTGTTTTAAGTCAAATCAATCTGGCCCACGAGTCGCTCTGCACTTCTTTTGCCAGATTTGATTTTTGTGTTTGGAGTTTGGGTTGGTAAGTTAATAATGACAACAACATGTCTGAAACAAGAGGAAATTAACTCTATTTATACCAGCACAAGAAGAATTATGAAAGGCTCTCAGAGCCAAATGTCAAGCAGGCTTTGGTATGCATGGAATATATTCAGGAGACAAGAGTTTGGCAACAGAAAAGCACCAAAGAGCTGGGAGGAAGGTCAGTTTGAAAGTAGTCTCAGGCTCCTGCTGTGGCGCGGAGATTTGACGAAAGAAGCCATCTTAGGAGAGGAGCAGGTCTGGTCTAGGTGCCTGGACCAGCCATGAACATGTGCTTGGTGCAGACCCTGCTGTGTAGCGCATTTCCTGCGACACATGGGCTAGACTGCAACTACTCATTCCAAGAACGAAATGGTTAAGACAGCTGCAGAGCTGCCATGTACAGAGCAGTGAAGTATGTGACATCTTACCAGCTGAAATACTTGAGACTAAATGTTGTTACTCACTGGGAGAGCTGCCATTAAGCTCCCTCTCCCCTGATACTTATGATTAACACTTTGAAACATCTGCATTGCCTTTTTGACTCAGAGGAATTATTCCAGTTAAAGGGAACATACTTTCTGTAGCAAAGTTTCTGACTGTTACAAAAGAGAAGACTTATAGAGAAGCTATGTCTTATCCTTTATTCTTCCCAAAGCAGTAAATAGCCTATGGGAAGGAGGTGGCTCCTGGTGCCCCAGACCATAGCTTGTTCCCCAGAGAGCTCCTCTTTTGGGAACACAAGGGGTGATCGTGAGCCTGCCCACACCTTGCCCGACTCTGATGGGTACCAGCCCTTCTCAGGCTCCTAGGCTGCTGGAGACACATGTGAGGGTGCAGTGGCCCTACGTGAAACACACACACACAAACACACACACATAGAGCCCTTTGTAACATTAGGATTAGGATGCCTGGCCAGGCTGATGGACTCTCCCTTAGAAAAGCTAGGCTGGAGGCACTTCCCAAACTCAGGTTTTGGTCACAGCTCCCAAGAAAAGGAAGGCAAGGTTTGTATGAAGATGAAATAGAGACATATAAGTGCAGAAGACATGTGAAAAGTACAGAGTGAATTTTTTTTCTTTCTACAAACTCTTCCCAATTAAAAGAAGGGGAAAGTATAAAGTACTTGAAAATAGGTCCTGTGGTTGCAGAACCACATTTCTGAAATACAGATCTCTCAAGTATCAAACTACACTGCAGAATGACTAATTGTGGGGTGACTAATCCCTGTCTCCCCTCCAAAACTATTACTTCACATTGGCCAAGAAAACATACCATAAAGATGTTGTTATTGCATCACTCACATTTACTTGCATTGAGAAAGACTGAGCCTTTTACAGTACTTGTCTGATTACCAAGAGATATGCTTCTTCCATGTCAAAAGAGAAAGAACCACTTATTCTTCATAGTTCATCCTGGGCAGTTGTAAAGGTGTTTGGTTAAATGCCTCGGGACTGGGGACCTGGCTCTCAAGCAAAGAAAAAAAAAAATTGGGGGGGAGGGGGCAGGGAGATGGCAGAAGCAGATGGATATTCAGGTTGACAGAAAATGAAAACCTGCTTTCGTCTTGCTTTCATTAGTCTTCATTATATGACCACGACAGCTTTAATTGCTGCCCCGCATACATAAGTAATAAAAATGTAAAATGTTTAAATGAACTGTGGCTCCCAAAAGCCATTATAAAAGATTAATGATGAGTACTATTTGCTAACTTAAACGTCTTCAAGAAACACATCTGAGCAGCCCTTGTGGTTAAGATGATATTAGAACAATATTTGCCGGACCACTTGTCTCAAAACATTATGTACCAAGCTTTGATGGTTTTGATTATTCCATCTTTAGCTAGTCTGAATTCTAGATTCCAATTTACTCATTCCTGACAAGTTATCCCACTCCTGCAATCCAAAGAAAGTGTCTTCAGGTACTCCTAGTTATATTCTGTCTTCAAGAATTGCTGATGCTTGCTTCGATGTCTTTTACTGCCAAAGTCACTGAAGATGTAGTTTATTACTAGCACTCCAGAACTTACTGTGCTAATTAATATAATATCCAGCTGAAGGGAAAAATACACGATCTTTTCTATTTAAATTGGAATCAGTACTAAGGGCCATCTTTGAACTGTCACTTTCTCTTGAGGGGCACACTTTTGTCTCTGAATTCAGATGTGAGAGTGGAGTTTTATTTCTGTAGGGGCACCAAAGCAAAGCCAAGTTTTGGCCACCCATTTGTCATTTAACTTAGAAACCCATCCTTAGGGTAAAGCAAAGGGTTAAGCAGAGGTGAAAGTACCAGCTCTTGCCTTTTCCCTGCTACCACTCGGTCTTGCTCTCAGGTTTTACCAATATATTTACCACTGCATCTACTGGGCAAAATAGAGTACCATGCAAAGAACTGTAAGGTTCTATAAGCCCATCAACTCATGCATCCATGCTCTGTGCAGAGCAGCACAGATTTCAAAAGCAGAATAGCCCTTGTCTTCTATGTCCACTGAAGTAAGTTACACCTCTTGTCAAAGCTCAGCTTTGGGATGAGCCTATCTAGTGGCTTTTCAGTCTGGCCATTTCTGTACGGAGCAAAGGGTCAGATTGTGCCTGAACCTTGTGCATAGAGCAGGGGCAGGATGACAGAACTACGGCAACCTTCTATTTTTCTCTCCCTTTTGTCCACCAAACTTCCTAGATGGGCATTAACAGCTTTTCCATGGATAAGCACCTCCCTTGTGAAGTCAGCTAGATTCTCTTGAAAGCTACACATCTATGGGAATGAAGAGACCTGCACAGGGAAGTCAAAAGTTTGTGTGGTATACTGTAATATTTGACTTTCAACCAATTTTCAGATAATACTAACAGATTTGGGAAGACTTCTGAAATGATACCCTATAGCATAAACTACTTTCTTGCTATTTAGGATTTTCACAGGAATTTGCTGGCTGCAGAGCTTCTGTATGCCATCCTTTCCAACAGCACTTGTGGAGGCCAAACACTAGATTGGGGGAACAATAAATGATATATTTCTATGTTCCTTTCTGCTTTAGTGCTCATCTCACTATATTACACTCAATGCTGACTTTCATAACACAGTGTCTTTTGCCAGGAATGGATTATATTGGCTACTTAAGCTCTTCCAGGCCTTCACCAGGTCTCCCACACAATGATGTCCAAATTTTCCCGTTTCCTGTTCCACTCCCATTAGCTCTCTGGGCTCATTTCTGTGCACATGGTCCCATTTCTGTTTCCTGACCACTGTTTGGAAGCTGCCTTCTTAATAAGTCTGGCTCCTGGATCCTCATCTCTTCCTGCACAGTCTTCTGGGCTGGTCCCATTCCAACCTGTGGACCAGAAGCTTTTCCAAGACAGCTATCCTCTCTTCAGTGCTCAAAAAAACCCCTCCCAACAACCGCCAAGCCCATTCTCTGTTCAGCATCACAGAATAGACTGATACAATTAGGACCACAGGGTTAACTATTTTAAGGGAGAGCAGGATTGCTGCTGTTCCCAAGAAGAAGGGAAAGGTCCTGGAGAAAGAGGAATGTGGCTTAGTGTTGCTGTTTCACAGCTAGCTGAGCGAGAAATTGGCTCTACTCTTCCAAGCTTCAAAAGTAGGGACAGGAGTCCCAAGGCATGGAGAGTGGCTTGCCAGGTCTTTTAAATCAGTGACAGGAGGAGCTCCTTCCCTTCTCTGCCTACTTTGCCTGTCGGGAAAACTCCTCAGGGTGGTGCTTGGTCTTCTGCAACTCTGCTGCTGCTGCAGCTGCCCTGGAAGCCCCCAGACATTCCCAGCAGAGTCTGGACGGCTGCTTTGGTGACAACCCAGGCTCAATTTAACGAGAACGTTCACGTTCACTTGCTATGCTGGCAGCCCGCCAGCGCATTTTCTTGAGGCACATAAGAGAGAGAAGGGAAATGGTGATCTTTAACAGGTTGGTTTTTGGTTTTGTTTTGTTTTGTTTTGTTTTTTTTTAATCCAGCCAAACCTGACTGGAATTTCATGGATGAAAGAAAAGGCACTTCTCTAGCCCAGGGGCTTTGTCCCTGCCAAATTATAAGGGCCTACTGCAAACAATGGAGGTGTTAGAGCTTCTAAAAAAATAAAAATGTTGAAAGAATCTTTTATAACGGAAAATATTAGGCAACCTAAATCTCAGGCCAGCTGGTAGCGGGCAGTATAATATAAGCTCTTTGGAGGAGAGCTGTGCAAATAATGGATTTTCAGAATTTCTCGTCTCCCACTCCCCGCTCCAACTTTGAACTATTTTAGCTATTTTCTCCAGCTGAAATTATTTGCCAAATTCAGCCAGTCACTAAATTCTCCTCAAATTTTTCTTTTCTCCGTCGACAGGTTTCTTGTAAAAACAAACCCATTCTCCCACCTCTGGCTTGGAATTATGACATTCACCAGTGACACAGTTAGGAAGAAATCCGCCTGTGGTCAGCTCTTTTTTTTTTTTTTTCCTGCATTCTTGTTGGAGCTCACACATTACAGGAACCAATCTGGCCTGATAGCTGCGCCTGGCAGCGTGCAGGGGAGGTTTTCCAGTAGTCTCCACCATCCCTGGACCAGCCAGCACTGGGCTGAGAGCCTTTGCACAGTGTGGGGCTGGAGGTTCATTAGGTTGTGGTTTTCAGGCTGAGTCTTCACTGGACCAGTTCATAATACTGATGTTTCTGATGTCAACTGCAGACCAGATGTTGCCCTTCAGTGCCGTGCCGCCGAGGGGAGAGGCGACACAGGGAGGCGGGAGGCTTTGAGCACTCAAAGTCAGCGATCCCACGTTGTTTCTTGAAACCCTGCAGGTGTTAGCTGCGGCGTCCCGGCCAAATCCCATTCTGGCACTTCACCAGCTCTGGCAGTTTACCTACTTAAAATCACCTCGGTGCTCTTAATTGCAGGAGTTGTTCTCACATACCCTCTTTAGCAACAGATTTGTGCATTAATGGCTGGCAGATGCCTGCTGCGTCCCTACCCTGCTGCTCCATGGGCTGGCAAAGCCGACATCCCATTATCTCTGACATCCTTTGGGATAAGCAGCAGCCCCATGCACAGGCCTGGATGGGAGCTGCCCCTCAGCGGCACACAGAAATGATAGACACCCAAGGTCTGCCCGTAGTAGTAGGGCACTATAAACCTACTTAAACAAGCTGCCTGAGCCCTAAAATGTGGTTCCAAAGTAATGAAATGCAGTTGTTTGGCAGTGGCAGACACTGTCTTGCTTTCAGAGGCTGCTTTATGGCTGTTAGTGTAACACAGCCCTTCCAAAACCTCCCCCGCTTCTTTTTTTTATTTTTAAATTATTAAACCTCTCCTCAGAGAGGTAGAGACAGATTTTGCAAACAGAATATTCAGGTCTTCTGTTTAGGGCTTTAAATGAACGTTGAAGTGTGAGTGCATATTATTATAGAGCCCATAAACTGCAGGACCAGACAGATATTATGGGTACCCAAGTTAAAAAACAGGATACTGAAAATTTTGCCAAGAAAGAACTATTAAAGCAAATTAATCTCTGGCAGTGATTAAAAGTGAAGCAGAATTCCTAGTGTGAATGTAATCTCTTTTTGTTGGTGGTGGTGTAGCATCTTGGTTGGAGGCTGCCACTCTGTGCAAGCTGCAGACAGCAAGGCCTCTGTTAATATCTTGTGCAGCATAAACTAAGCTGGGCAAACTCCAGCTTTGGATACAGCCCCTCAGCTGCAGGGATTTCCATTAGGGCAGGCTTGAATCCACTGCCCTCAATTGAATTGGCAGAGCAAGGAGGGCTTGAGACCACTGGGAACAAGGCACTGCTCTGAGCTTCAGCAGTGTCTGTAAAGCCACATGGGAACAAAGGAGGCTTAAACCAAAACCCCACATGTAGCAATTTGTCAGCAAACATTCACAGAACCATAGACTGGTTTGGGTAGGAAGTAACCTTAAAGATCATCTTGTTCCAACCCCCCTGCCCTGGGCAGGGACACCTTCCACTAGATCAGGTGGAAAGCCGTATCCAACTCGGCCTAAACATTGTACACAACCAAGGCTAAAATACTATTTTTTTCATTGTCCTCATCACACAGCCACTTGAAACATTGTCAATCTTTGCTTTTAAATCTGGGAACCAGGTTGCATTCCATGTCCAAAGCTCGGGACACAATACTCCTTCTGAAGCTTTCTTTTTGCCATGTGAAATCATGATGGAAACTAGACAGAAGAAGGATTGTGTTCTAGTTACAGGCCTTCTAAAATGCTTCATGCATAAATATTGATAGCACTGACTTCTATTTTTACACAGCATAACTGAAAAATTATACATATGAAACCTAACAAAAAGTGTCTTCCTAAAATAAGGAGCAAAAACAACCTCAAGTATAAACAAAACAAAATGAGCTATTTTGGCGCATGTTCCTTTCTATATTTTTTTTTTTTTTCATTCTTTTATCATTATCTGTGAGTAAAGCCCCATTTGGGAATCTTTAGGGTTGTGTAAATATGTTTTGTGGCTAGGCTGTGAAGAACCCCAGCTCCATGAGACACGAGTTGTACATGTTAACAGAGTAGAAATAAAACTAGCAAAGGCCACTGGATCAGACTGAGCAGAGGCTGGGTCTCTGTCACAGCAATCTTGGTGGCTGGAGAAGGCAGCAGCTGGTAGTGGTCCAGTTCCTTCTGCTAGAAGATGCAGCCCCAAAGAAATGCACCCATTTGTGCCAGGGGACACCTGCTTTGGATAGTATCCGGTCTAGGAATTGCAACCCCGGTCTAGGAACTTGAAATAGAGACAGCAGCATTTATACTAACATCACTGCTCAAATTTTTCCAGGCATGATCATTGCTCCAGCTCTAAGATTTCCTCTTTGCCCTGTTCAGTCCCTTCCAGGTTGCAGCCTGGGACACAGTGATGAGAGAAGGACAGAAACTGGCCTCACCAGTTTGGTCCATCTGGGCAGCAGGGAGCCTTCTTGAGCCAATAACAGCCTGTACAGCAAGGTTTCCTTGATTCAGTGCCTCGTGAGTGACTCACTGATCACTCCTCTATTGCCTCCCTGGCAGCCTGTGTTAAAGCATTTCACCAGGTGCTTCCGGTTTCCTCACTTGCACACATCCCTCACTGCATTCCACCATCCAAAATGAGACCCCCTAGAAGACCCGGCACACGGACAGCATGTTTCTCTTTCCATATTTGCCTTTCTAGGATTTGAACCAGCAGAAGCCAAAACCAGGAAGCTGTGGGATTGCCACCACTGTGCTCCCTGTGACATGCAGCTAAGTCACTGACCTTCTGAAGGGAGAGAAACAGATTGAAAGGGCAGAGGGAGCAGGCATCACCTCAGACCCACAAATGCAGCCAAATGTTCTAGTCAGGACGGGTGGCTAATGAGCCTTGCATTGCCGATAATCGGCATCTACAGGCCCAAGAATGTGGCCAGCCGGAGCCTGGAAATCAGCTGGGATGAGAATGATGCAACTTCACCTTCTTTAAAGAGCCAGGACGGGGCTGAGGCACATGAGCTTTTCCTTTCTGCAAGGCAGCCAAAGGGCAGTGTGTGTAGTGCAGCTGCTGCACTGACCCTTCTTCTGACTGCAATAAAGCCAGTTGTCTTCTGTTCCCTTTACCCCCTCTCTGTTTCTTGCACAACATAACTTTGATCATAAAGCTCCAGAGAACCAGGATTTAGAGCCCAATTCTGATCTCACTTATTCTGGCATAATTCAAGAGTAACTACAGTCATACTTGTAGAAGATCAAAATCAGTCCACTTCCTTTTAACTGGGCAAAATAACTGGTCTTCAGAAAGAAGAAAATAATCAAAGATGTGAAGAATAGAGGGAGCTGAAGAAGGAGATTGTTTTTTCTTCTTCGAAAGTTCAATATTTTTTTGGCTAGCTCTTTATATGATGCAAAATTTTATAGCAGAAAACAAAAATTGGAAAATTCCCATCTAGTTCTGATACTTTCTCCAGTGGCAACTTGTATTATAAGACAGAACACAGCACTGCTGGGATGTGTGGTTTCACTTATTACAGAGCACTCACTGAATGAAATCAACTGGATATTCAGAGAACAGAGCTGAAAAACACTGCTGTTTTCCCATCCTCATGTGGAAGGTCAGTACTGAGGAACAGCATCCAGTGGGCAAGGCTTCTAAGCAGGCCCTACTGAGCTACCACGATCAGTCAGCTACAAAGAAAGCAACAGGGAGCTAAAAAAGCCCTCCAAGGGTCAGCATCATGCTGTGCCTGCCATCCCTGCAGGTCCAGTTTCAATGCCCACAGCAACCACCTAGAAACCCCAGAAGTTTCTCGGTGCTTTCCAAGGTTGCCCGGGGGCAGCTGGATCTGCAGCAGCTCACTGGGATGCACGCACAGCACACAACGTGCTGACAGCACAGCCAGTGAACTGGGGAAGCTGTTGATGTGGTGCCTTGCCAAAGGATGTCTGCCTGCCAAGCTACAGGCAGCAGCGGTGGGAGAAGACAGGAGGAGAGAGGAACCCCAGGCACTGACTGGGTTTATCTTCCAGCTGAGTATCAATCCAGATTAACTGCATGTGTGACCACAGAGGCTGAAACTCATTCCTCATCTTGGTTATGAAACATGGCTGTGAAGCATAAAAAATGCTAGAAACAAAGATATTTAGAGCTTTCACACAGTAGAGTCTGGAAACAAAGATATTTAGAGCCTTCACATAGTACAGTCCAGTGCTGTGTTGCGTGACTCACTGGGTTTAGCAAATGAGAGGCTTTATGTGCAGTCAGCCCTTTTAAGCACATTAAAGAAAGGCCCAAAGAGGCTTGATTTCTTGGATCAAAAGATCCCAAGGGATTTTGACCAAGTGTCATGCAGTCAATCTGCTGGGACCATGCCGGTTCTGCAACAGCTCAGCAGCACCCTGTAGCATGTTTGAGGGAGCCAGTGGCAGGAAAGGTCCCCTCCACTGGGAGGCAAACACGGGTACCCTTTGCTCTTCTGAGAAGTGCCCTCAAACTCGGGAGGCCTGACTGGGGTACCCACAAGAGTCCAGATAAAGCATTAAAACCCCCAAGTAAACCACAAACCCCAGGGCCAGGCGGCATCACTACCTTTCCTTTTGATCTGAGCAGTTCAGATGCATTAAACTGATAAAGATCTGCCTAGAAAGAAAAGGTCTTTCTGTGTTTTCCATCACCCAGCACGGAGGACTTGTGAGAGTGATACTCTGCAAACCTGGGCTGTAATCTTCACTGAGACTGAAGTGCATCAGCAGACACGCTTATGGTGTGTCTGTTGTCCTACACTTCACAACGCCAGCCGTGAGGAAAGGAAATGTGGGGTTTTAGGTCAAGCACTGGAACAGCAGGTAGCAGTGATGAGTGATGTGCCGTCCCTGTGCTTGACCACTGCTTTAGAGCTCAGATTGTGCACTTGAGTCACCAGAAATGTGCATACTTCAGCCACAAAAATGTTTTAGGGACACAGTGTGTTATATAAGAAGGTATTTAACATTATTAGTCAATCGACTAACTCTTTAGACCTATAAAGCTCATACAGACCATGTGCAAGGGAACAACAAATATAACAATAATTTTCCATTGTTATTTTTAGCAACAAGTTTTATTTCTTTACTTATCATTTGGTACACACACATATTTTAGAAGGGGTTAGGTAGACTGAATATTTTTTGCTGGATCTAAGCCTTTGTGATGCTCTTTACTACGTGGCTTCACTGATACAGTCTGCTAATGCAGCAGACCCTCTTGGTCACTGATAGCAATACTAGGGCTAGTCTGGTAAAGGCAGAATGACTGCTAGAAACGCCCTGGCACCCCACACTGCCAGGGGTCTCTGGTGCCTGCCAGCTTACACTGAAGCAAGATGAGTGTAGCTATTGAATCACAGAATGGTTTGGGTTGGAAGGGATGACCTTAAAGCTCATCTAGTCCCAAACCCCCTGCCATGGGCAGGGACACCTTCCACTAGACCAGAGCCTCATCCAACGTGCCCTTGAACACTTCCAGATAAGGGGCATCCACAGCTTCTCTGGGGAAGGTGTTCCAGTGCCTCACAGTAAAGAATTTCCTCCAAGTAACAGGGACGTTCAAGTGATCACCTGCAATGAAGGTGTCCCTGGGTATGAGCCAGGTACTTCACTGCTGTGCTTCAGCAGGCATGTAATGCTGTGAGGACAACAGCACCCAACTGCTGTCTCATCCCTCTGGTGGTCACCCTTACATTATATGGATTAAACCCTGAAACTTACTGACTTTCTAAATTGCAAGGGAGAGTTTTCTCATCTTGTTCACCACTCTTGAAATTGGCTTTCTAAAGCATCAATGGCAACATGCACTGCAGGGAAAACCAAACCAGAAACTCCTACGTTGGTCTGCGTGTTCATTTAGATGCTTAGGTTGTCATTTGCATGGCTGGGGTCAGTGAAAGTCATGTGAGTAGCTGCACCAGAGCACACTGAAAAAACGCAGTGCTTCTTTCTCCCAGGGGAACTTCCCTGCTGAAGGGATGACTTTGCTCCTGAAGACAAGGAGGGACGGGGAAACAGTGCTGGGGCTCCCCCCCTCCACGTCTTCTCTGCCCAGATCACACTGCTCAGTTGGAAAGTTAAAGAAAATAGATGCGTTTTCATACACCCACCTCTGCAGACTCATCCTGGAAGTCAGGCAGAGTTTGCTCCCTCCCACGCATCACCTCTGCTGTGCTGCCTGGCCCTGGAGCCCCTTCTCCCATCTCCCCCCTCTGCTACTGGGTGGAGAAACCACCATAAACCCACTTTAATCACTCTGACCAGCATGGTCTCCCTGGGGCACGTCCCAGGGGGACACTGGCACAGGGTTTGTTTCCACAGGTGTGCTGAATTGTGGCTGCTCTCAGCCCACGCCCGGCCAGCCCTCAGTACAGCCAGGGCCCCATGGGCTGTGCTGTGGTGGGTCTCCCCTCCCTGCCTCGCTGATGTTTCTGGGCAGGAAAGGCCCCTGGCTTCTGCTGCCTTCCTGAGAAACTTGCTGCTGGAACCATCACAGTGTGCCAGCAGGGCAGATGGGGTTAAACACCAGAGGAGTGGCTCTCTTTGCATGGGGTGGGTAGAAAACACAGGAGTAACTCATTCAATATGCCAAAAGGTGTGTGCTCAATTTAGTGTCATCATCTGACTAGGGTCTATCTGTTTTGTAAGATAAAGTATACAAAAACCTATGGCAAAAAAAAGTAATAAGGGAAGAGGTTGCCAAGAGGATGAGAGCAGTGGGCTGGATCAGCTTGGCCGAGGCAGGAGTCCTGGAAGGGGGCCAGGAAGGCAGGAAAGATCCATGAGGAGTTTTCTGCAAAGAAATCATTCAAGAAATTGGTCAGAGGCAGTATGCATGTGATGCCTGTACAGCTCTGCTTGGGTGGAGGGGGAGTCACCGTCAGAGAAAGAAGCCTGTCCCAGAGATTTGGGAAAGAAAGTACATTTTGGATCAACCTGATCCAAAATAATACATGGTTTGTATTTTCTAAGCAAAAAATTAAAGAAAAAACCCAAAGAAAGTAAGCTGAGCAAAAGATTTCAAGTTGGAGGAAATGTCATTTTTCCTATTAAAACCCAAAACAAAACAGACCAGAAAAACCTCAAACTTTGCAGTTAAAAGGTTCCTGCCAAGCACTGAAATATTTTCTGGTGAGGCCCAGAGGTCTCTGTTCTCCCCTAGTACCATGAAGCTGGTGTCACTGCAATGTCCCGTGGCTGGATGGGAACACCATCACACTGAGTTTTGGGACCCCCTACCGTGTGTGTTCTTGGAGATTTTGCACCCCAGAATAGAGTTTGTAAACTTTGCCAGTGCAGGGCCTAAAAATGCTTATAAAATGCAGAGGCTGTTCTCCTGGGACCTCCCAGCGTGCCAAAGGCCCTCTCAGTCAGCAAGCCCCTGCACCCCTATCCCGACCAGCCTGTCCGCTGGTGGGTGAGGGATGATCCTGGAGTTTGCTGAAATCCCCGTGGGGAAGCCAGCAGAGGCAAACCCCTGCTCACTTTGTGTGCCAAAGGTTTGCTTACAAATACCTTCAGCATTGTGGGCATGTGGTGTCCTCAGTGGCACGTGCAGGGCACTCATGGCCAGGCAGGGGAGCGATGGCCAAGGGAGATGTCTAAAACAGCTGCGTGTGTGGTGCACAACTGCCCGGCTGGCTGGCTGCTCCTACTGGAGCAACTAGGGACCAGCAAATTCAGTAAGCTGGCCATCAGGCTGAAAGCAAGCCCTGGGCTAGGGCAGCTCTGCCACAGGTACCCACTGTCAGCGTTTGCTCTGTTACTTTTGACCCATAAGCTTTCCATCAGCAGCGCTGGAAGGAGGATGGGGACAGGAGCTGTCGGTGTGAAACTAATTCAGAAGAGGTGCTGGAAACTGATGCTGACGGCATTTTTGGAAACTCTCTCCCCAAGCTGAAAAAAAAGGGATTTCCTAAAATGACTGAAAATGAATTTGCCACATCTGCAAAGAGTGGCTTGTGGGTTGTCTGTCCCTGAAAGTAGCTGAGGAAACACCAGAGTCAGCAATTTTCAGTTTAAATGACAAAAGCTAATGTGCCCATTGGTGATGGCAAGTTCCATGTGTACTACCAGTCACCTTAAATCCTGAAAACACAATCTTCTGAATTATTAAAATGCTACAAGCTTTCACAGTACAAAAAGACGGTCTCTTTGGCCAAAAAAAAGCTAGTTTTGGAATCAAGGACGACCTGTAATTAAAGCCAACAGAATGAGAATTTGTAACTGATCTGCTCAGAACAAATTATTTGGCTACCTGAAGAGAATCAAAACATTTTTTTTTTTTGAAAGAAGTGCAAAGAAGAAAAACTTTAACTTATTAAGAAAGGAAATTGTATGGGCAAACTAAAACAGGCAAAAGCCTGGCCTTCATATTGGGCAAGTGTATGCAAAGGTGGAGAAGTCAGGACTCGATTTAGTTTGATGAACAATCCAATCATGCTTATAACGTGAAATTAGACCATTTATTTAAAAAAGAGCTACAGAAACCAAAAAAATCTTACGCCATTGACCTTAACACTCCTCTGTAATATACTTGATGAGAGGGATTTTGTTTTATTTTTACTGAGACAAATTCAATAGATTTACAGTGATGAATGCAATAAAATTACATACATGGTGAAGGAAAGCTTAGCTTCAAGGTAGTACAACTCTGTCCAAGAAACTTAACTCCTTAAAATGTACCATTTTCAGCTGGAAAGGAAAAATCTCAAGGGCATGACTCCAGCAAGGCTATTTAGTCAAATAGTACCAGATGGATGTATGAGACTCACCTTCTGCTTTGCTTATGAATGAAAGTAGTCACTTAGGAGTTTCTTGAAGCCTATTTTTGCCTGAAGAAGTCTGGTCAAGATGGGGTTAATGTAGCCATGCTTGGATCTGCTGTGCTTTGAGGGAGGGATGTGTAGAAATGAGAAGGAAAGGAAGATCAGAGGAAGCAAGGTAGCACAATGACTGAAGTATTTTGCTTGGATGAATTCAGTCTGTGACCAGCTTTGGTACAAAATGCCATGGTCTCCAGGAGACACTGTGAATTTGTGACCCAGTTTTCAGTATTTTCCTCTTTCCAGGAACCTCACCAACAATACAGCTCGTGCTGTCCACATAAGGCACAAATATCACTATCTCCACCCTCCAGAGTGGGAAGCAGAGAAAGAGCTGCTTTGACTGACCTCTGAAAAGCAGACCGTTATCTGGGTTTGGATGGGCTTGGAGCACCTGCCTCTCCTTAAATGGCAAGGAGTTGGGTAGCAGCCCCAGGGAAGGCAGGTGTGATGGACTGAGCAGGGAGTGACACCTCATACTCACAGGAAGACAAACGCAATGCAGAGCAAGGTCTTCTTGCAGTAAAGGCTTTAATCCATATTTGGCTCCTTCTTCTTGAGGAAGTTTTGAAAGGTGTTTAAATGCTCACATAAACTCTGTGGAAGGCATACTTATATACTTTCCAACTTGCCTTTTGTTCTGAAAAATCAAATCAGCTCAGGTTTTCTCCTTTCTGTATGATTTGGCCCATCAGGTGTCAGATGTTGGTACATACAGATTCACCACCTGAGGAGGTGACTAGAAACCCAAACCTGTGTTCAGCCCAGCTTTAACTAAGCTGACATCCTCCCTTTGCCCCTTCTCCTTTGGGGCAGAGCAGCAAGGGGATTCAGGGAGCAGAACATATCATACAGATCAGATCCATCAATCACATGTATGGGCCAGTGGCAAGCCATCCCCTTTCTGCCAGCCTATGGGCAACTCTGCCTTTGCAGGGCTACCAAAGCCTCCACCCTAACAAAAATGTCTCTTCTATCTACCAGCACTGAAGACCAGAGATCCAAAGCCTACCCTTTGTATCCCACCTATTTCAGAAATGGTTCCAGGGAGAGCAAAAGAAACTGCTGTCCAAGCAACATACACAGATGCAAGTACTTAGTTGCATGATTAATAAGGCAGTTTGTTTCACCACTTAAAATTCATCCAGAGGGCTCTTTCTAATAGTCAGAATCATCCCTGGCAAAGGTATTTTTGAATGCACCTATTAAGACTATGCTCCAAGTTCAGTGTGTTGTGGCTCTTTGGTTTTGCTTTTTTTTCAAAAAGGGTTGATGAAAACCATTTTCCTAAACTGACAGCAACAACCATAACACACGTACAGAAACAAGATAGCAGTCTCATACAGAAAATATTTCTGCTTTTGTTTTTATTTTATGAATACATATACAAGAGATGCATAACTTTCCATTATCCAGGCTTAAAAGTAACAGGTTGGGGTCTGTCTTTTTTTTGTTTGTTTTTCCTTTCCAAAAATAGCTTAAAGAGGAAAATAAAAATAAGAACGAAGGAGGTGCAACATATCCAAACCATACAGTTGAAAAGTTTGATGAAATTACTGCTGAAATGTGAACCCGTGGAGGATGTGCCTCTGTATGTGTATATTGTCCTGTACGGTTAAAGCCTCACCCAAGGTATTTATGTATAGGAATAAAAAAAATGCTTTGGCATAACCAAATAACCTCCATGCACAGTTTATTGACATTTCTGAAATACTGAGAGAATTAAATCTGAGGATTATATCATATATCATTTTCTCTTCTTGGCAGCAATGTCTGTAAATGCAGTGGGGAAATGAAGAAGAGTCTGTTGACAAGAGACTTTGCTTCCATACTAAGATGGTTATATTAGCAGAATGCAATCAGCTTCACAGAGAAGAGATGGAGAGATAGATATACGTATATAATCTAAAAATGCAATTTTTTATGAGAAAGAAAGATTTTCCAAAATAACATAAAATGAACCACTCTAAGACTAGCTTCCAGCAAAACATGTTGCTTTATTAGTTCTATTTTCTAGCTACAAGTCAAGCTGACATCTGTCAGGCTTTTAAATTTTTCATATGGCAGTCTATAAGAAACGTTTCATGCAACGTCTACAATGCTAAATACAGGGTAAATAACTGGGATTAAACAAGTGAGGAATACAGACTATCGTAAGGACCAATAACAGCATACTATGTACACAGAGCCATATTATATTCTCATGTCTTCACAGTAATGTGCAAATGTGACAAATATGGCTTTCAATTTTTTCCCTAAAGAAAGTAAGACATAATTATACAGAATAATGTTTTAAAACGCTTCGGAGGATTTCACTTTTTTGTGAAACCTGTTCAGTCTTCATTGCATCAGGGTTAAGGAGCCACCCCAGCTCGGGGGTGTAGTTCAGGTGTGTTTCCAGGAGGGGGCACAGATTCCTAAGGCACAATATTAATGTTAAACATTTTTAATTTAAAGTCATGCTATTTTATTTTAGTTTTGTTTTATTTATTTTTTTTTGGTTATATGAAATAATAGGTTGTTACTAGTTATATAATAAGCAGTTGATTGTAAAAAATACAATGTTAAAGGCTACACTACATGCCTACCTGTAGCTCCAGAAACATTAGCTAATCTGAAAACACACTATACAGCGCCGCATATTAAACCTTGGTGTTTTTTTTGGTAATATCCTTTTTCAAACGTAGCAGAGAGTTATAAGGCTTCTGCGGAATAATAACATTATAACTGAACAAATATTTTACACTCTTCCATAATGGTATTTACAGTTACTACAATTCATATTTCGACATTTGGTAAATAACATGTATCTTGTATGCATCCTTCTTGCCTATCTAAAGTGCTTGCTTAACTGCGTGAGGAAAGAAAATGCATACCTGCTTTAGGTGCAACAAACCCTCAAAAAAAGTAGCTGAAATATTTGTTGTGGATTTGAAATGCATTCTCAGAAATTGAAATTATTGCTAAATTCAGTGCCCTTATCAGGCAATCATCTATATTATTTGTCATATATAAATATATGCATATATACTAGTATGTATGTACATGCATACACATTCATCTATCATGTAAAAAGATAGATATCAATTTTTTGTCCATCAACCTTTTTATTTTGTGCTATTCAACTCACTTGTGCTATGACAGAAGCTGGATTAAAATCAAAATCTTACCATGCTACTACTAATAACCCTATGATTCATTAGCACGTAACAAAGACAATATGCAAAAGAAAGCTGAGATGATGACGAATCATGAGGCTTTTGAAATGCACTGAGAATAAGGCAATAGGCTGTACATTACAGCAGAGGAAAAGCTGAAGAAATTCTGGAATTCATAAACATGTCTTACTGGAGTTGGGACTGCTCTCCCTACTCTGCTGCAGAGTCCTCCTTTTTTTTTTCCAATATCACTCTCAGGAATTCAAGCTCTGTAGTTTCTGCATCTACCAACACTTTTAATGGTAGCAAATTCAAAGCTTATTAAAAATGCCCTGATGCCACAACCTGGTAAAATAAGGCACTTCCAGGGCTGTATTCCAGCGGTGCCATGCCAAAAAGATCAGCACTGGGAAGAAGCGCTCAGATTTTGCTGAGTTTCCTAGTTTTGTCCCATGAAATGAGCCATCCCGGAGCGTACTCCCTCTTCTCTCTTTTGAGATGATTTTCTTTGAAAAAGCTGTTTCATCAGTTGAAGCTGAGGAGCTACTTCTTTGTAAGCAAGAGGTAAATCTTCAGTTCCTGACATTCAGTATGGTGGAAGGTCAGAGTGGTACCAGGCAACGTCTTCAGTTTATTCGGTATCTCTGTACTCGAGCTGACACACCAGCTAAGTCAAAAGTCTGTATTTCATGCTAAGCCCACACTGAAAGCTATGAATGGACATTGGTACTGGAAAGGTCATTCCTTATAATTTCATTTACTGCAAAGAAAGAAGACAAGAGAAAAGGAATCAATTAACATCCCACTGCTGCAGGCAGGTCTCTTCAGTACACAGCACCCCCCCCTCCGAACCTGCATTCGTTCCTTGACAGTTTCAGTACAGCTCTGAAGAGTAAGTGTAACATCACGAGGTAGCTTGTACAGGCTGATCACAGCGCAAAACCAGCAGGATTAACCAAGGTTATTAACATGCTAAATACCATGTAAAACCAGCCATCACAAGAACAGCAGCCTCCTGGATCCGTACTTCACATTTCAAATCACTTACAGATAAAACATTTCATTTGCTCTAGAACTGGCTCAGAAATTTAAAACCAAGAGAACAACAGAAGATCTTAGAATAATCTGCTCCTTCCTTAAAAAGAGCCATTTGGAAAGTATGTAAGCCGTGGTAGGTAATGGTGGCAGAAGGCTGCCAATCACCAAACCTGGCTATGTGCAGCTGCAGTGCCTAGATAGAATACAACTTCACATGCTGATTTTTTCCACCGTGGGTTGATTTAGGGAAAAAAAAAAAAAAAAAAAAGAAGAGAGGAAACTGCTGAGTGCTTGCCCATTCCCTGGAGGTGGTAACATGTTCAAATACCCTCCTTTTGTGGTGACCAACACACGTGGACATGCACACTTCACTTCTATCCACACAAACAGACAAGAGGGACAAACAAGTTAAACTCTTGGCAAGAGTCTAGGGAAAGAATAAAAAAGGTTTGCTATCTCAGCATCAGCCAGTCAGACTGCATCTCCACCGATAAAGTGTTTTTTTTCCTTATTCACAAGTTCTTCTTTCATTCTTTTCCCCCTCCCCTGAAGATCATCAAGCAATACAGTTTCCCACACTCCAATTATGTCCATGTGATTTTTGGCAGATGGACAGGAAATGACTGAACCTGGCAAAGGTCATCGACAGTGGACTACACAACATCCCTTTTATTTCCACTCCACCTCCCTACAGCAACTGCCACCACCTGATTTACACAGAGATAGACAAAATGCCATCAGTAGGGCTATCACAGCTTCTGAGTTTCCCTAACATTGCTGGGAGTGGGAAACACATGCCCACGTCATGGAAGCACCACGGAAAAGCCCGCACTTTCCTTTCCTTGTGGGCTGCTGTTCACAGCAATCCAGATAACTTCATGTGTTTACTGGAAAAGACCAAAGCCTGTCTAAAACCAACTTCCTGAAGCAGTCAATTGGGTTTGTTGGGTGTTGGGGTTTATGACTTGATTGGTTTTTATGACTTGTTTGATTGTTTTGTTTTGTTTTGTTTGTTGTTAGTTTTTTGGCTTCTTTTTTTTTTTTTTTTTAATGTTCAGACCTATTGCTCACTTCATAATTGTAGCACATGAATCAGTCAATTTGTGTCACAGGTCCTAGTCACCAAAACCAAATATACCAATGGATATGCACACCATATTTTGGAAAGGACATATCAATTGCATCTATAACTACCTATTTACAGAAGCAAATTAAGAGATATGGAAATGAGCTGTGAAGACAAAGCAGTTCTTTCACTTGAGATTGCCGAGAAGTTCATCTTCAATACTACCAAACAGAAAAGCCAAATTCAAGCAGCAAGCCCTGCACTGTGGCAAAGACTGCTCTGCATGCTTCCAAACATAGCAGGAAGTGCCACCCCATTCATTTATGTCGTGACTTCGGACTGCTTTTGGGACTGAGTCTCTACCTTCAATGCAAACAGCACACTTCTGTGGGATGATTTTTCCATTATGCTTTTGTAAAGATAGTTTCTGTGATAAACTTCTCAAAACAATATTGGGTATGCAGCAAACCCACACAGCAATATCTTGGTGTTAGATGTGACAATGAAAACAAATCCTCATATGGGTCAGGCAGTGTCATAGTTTTGCTAACTTACCCTCAAAGTTTCTGTTACATCAAATAAGATACTAGTAAAGGCTACTGCCACTCTTTGTACAGTTAGTTGGTGCTTAGAAACATTAAACAATGAATCCTTATGGTGCTTCTGTAATGTGAACATAAATATCACTGGTATTTCACAGATGTGGACAGGGAAGTGGAAACATGAGGGACCTCCCCATCTCAACCAGGATTAGCACTATGGCATCTTGAATCTCAGACTAATGCTACAACATATGCTGAGATACTCTTGTTTGATTCTTCTTTCAATAAAACTTTCAAAAGCAAGAGCCTCAGCCTGCCCGCCCATGCTTTCCCCTATTAAAGCATCTAGTAAAGATATTTTGGAAGCAACTTGATGACATGAGAGTCTAATAGCCAAAGGTTCATCTCCAAAATCATCTTAGAAACTCACAGGCTGCCCTTTCCAATCATGCTAGGTACCCTCAGCTGATCCTCTGTTACTCAAACGCTCTAGGACACATGACTTACCCTAGATATGACGTGACTTTTCCTTTCAGCTGGGAACCCACCTGCCTTGGCTCAGGCCATGAGACCATGACGCTCCTGCAGTCACACTCTCTCCAACTCTCAGCAGCTAAATCAGTCTGTCTCCAGCTGAAATTACTTGTAATTTTGTTATCATCTCACAACAGTTTATTGCCTTTTTTTTTATTGTATGTTACTTTCTCAACAGAGGTGGACTTCTGCTACCTTGACAAGTAAGTCCAGTGTCCTCATGTAACAACATTTGACATCTGTTCAAAATAGTCACTAGACAATGTCTCCATGGACTTGGGAAACAACTGAACCTCAACCCAAGATTGCCACTGAATCTCACAATCAAAAACACCAAGAGGACATTCAGCGTCTCTCTCATCCACAGTGGTCCATGGACAGCATGGCTCAGACACGTATCTCTTTATTTCACTGTTGCTTGTTCCCTTTTAGCCACTGCAATGCCAAAAATGCAAAAAATTCCCAATAATGTGGTGGAAAAAGCCTGCCGAGAGGGACAAGGGTGCAGGCAAAAGGTCCAGGTGGGGCAATACGTGATCCGGCAGCACAGCCGATCTTGCAGAGAGCACTAAACACAAGAGCTGAAAGGGGAAGTGTGCTGAGAGCGGGCTTTCCCTCACTGCCCGCCTGAGGCACCTGAGGCTGGAAGGAAAACCCTTTGGTGGGTGGGAACAGGGGAAAACCAGGAGGCAAGCGCACATGAAGTGTGCTGGGTGACGCTTGCTGGGTTCAGCTAGAAGGATCCTCCTGCATGGTCCAGCACTCCCATGAAGGAACTCTCAACACTGTTTATTTTTAATTTCTGGAAAATTTTCTTCTTTCAATACTCCAAAACGTATTAATATTTTTGCTGCATGTTAGGAAATGTTTTATTTTGCATCAAATGGAATGCCTTGGAATGTTTTGTTTGACTCCAAACTGATTTTTTTGTTTTCTTAGGAAAACATTAATATTCTTGTTGTAGGTTGACCCAAGACTGTCCTTCCCAACAGCAAATCAAACATTCTGTTACTGAAGTATGGTTCTGCTAACGCATCACCTGTGTGATGCCCATCCACACTAGTGTCACAACTACCACAATGGCCAGTAGTCAGTTCTTTGGGAAAGAGCTTAGGAACCAGTACACCTCCAGTGATGCTTTCTCTGGTACACCTTTACTCTGCTGGGGGTCTTTGTGAGCCAGAGGAGGTCTGCATCCTTGTTTCTAGTGAACTTTGATGGACTTTCTTTCATGAAGTCTTCTAATAACCTTTTGAACTTGTTTTGGCGTTCAAGATTTTCTATAGCAATGGCTTCCACAGCTTATGGATGGAAAAAGTGCATGGTGGAAAAAGCATGGTTTTTTTTTTTGTTTTAAATTTGTTTCTTAATTTATGTGTCACGTGAATGAGCTGACTGTTCCCTGTTCACTATCTCCTTTGCCATCTATTCCACTCCTTTCCCTTGGTATCCTCAGGGCTTCACTTGGTCCTGTAGGACCACCGGAGAACTTTCCAGAGAAGCAAGATATACTGTTTGTGCAGATAAAATAATTGACATTTTTCTCTTAGTTTCCACCTTTCTAACAGAATATTTATTATATACTTAAGGAGATTCTGCTGTTTGCTGTCTTGAACGCTCCAGTTCTGACTTCTAAACCTGTTACTATTACAAGAAGATTGTTTGTGCTCCACAGAACAGCAGTGTTCAGTGCAAGCAGTATTTTGGCCTGAGTTTGAGTTTCACTCCTAAAGCAAATGCTGTTCTTTGATTCTGCTGCTGCTTGGATATGCATCCATTCATGTCTGTAGTACCATTCCAGGAGTAGCTGGGCTTTGAATAAGCACAACATTCTTCAAAGGAAGGTTGCAAAGCCTCTACACTCATTTTTAAAACAACATACCCTGAGTACCTGAAAAGACCCATTTTATAAACAGGACAGATGAGATCCAACTAATTACCTGGCTTGTTGCAGGCCCTACATACAGCTTAGCAGCAGATCTAGAATAGCATGCAAGATGTTTAATCTTCAATGCCTGGAGTAGCACAACATTTCCCTTACAGCAATAGGTTGATCCCTATCAGATCAAACAGCTGAGTACTACAATTTACAGTGCCTTTGTCATCAGATTTTTTTTTTTCACTGTTTTTCTGCTGGCTTTGGGGTGGGAGGCCACTGTCGCTTTCATAGCTAACACCTACAGTTCCCCACAATGCCTTCTTTCAACTGGTATTTTCCATTGTCATGTTCAGCTTTTCCACTGACAGAAAAGTCAAAAAATAATAATGCTGAGAAATGCAGGTAACATGTGACCTCTCTACCTGTCAAGACTTCTGAAAGAGGAACCTTTCCTTTGCTAAACAGCAGATGCCACGGTAGCAGGATGTGGTGAGCTGTTACACCACATTTTAGTTTAATAAGTAGTTTTTTTCTTCTTGTATTTAATTTTGCTTTGAAATGCCCTTGCAATGGAATTTTTTGCCTTACTAATTAGCAAAATCAGTGTCTTACCAATGCAACAGTTTGGGTTTCTGCACGGAACAGGACAACCAGATATATCTGAACAAATGTGGGTTCCATATATAGATGTGAACTTCATAGGAAATGGAATATTTTTAACATTTAGTGGCTGTACGTGGATTCCATCAACTGGCAAAACTTTAAATTTCTGCAGATTTCTTCTTTTCTTGCATCTGACTACTAATATGGATAACAATGTGGCCTTTTGTCTTAATAAAGTACTGTTCTAAGACAAGTTCTGCCTTCCAGCTCAGAGACTGATCCCTCTCAGATCAAAGAAGTTACAAGGTCAGTGGTGCAGGGAGTAGGGAGAGGGCACATGCATGGGGTTTCCCCAGCTGGGGAGCTTTTTGGGGATACAAATAAGAGAGGTTGGAAGACTTCATACTCCTAAAGATGACTGTTCCCAAGAATCTGAAAAAATGGAATGTGAATGAAAGCCATGGTCAAACCCACAATTATAAAGGGCTGAGTCTACAGTTTTGGGGGGGGAACGATATCAGTTTGAAAACATATCCCATCTCTGTTCACTTTGTAAGCAGTAACATTAAGTCTCCAGTTTCTGGCTGGGTTAAGCTGCTGTCTCCTCACACTTCACATACCAAAGGCAGTGGAAGTCAAAGACCATCTTTCCAGTGACTTCCATCCACTTCAACAGGGGCCCAGAAAGGCTGAGCAGCAGAACTCTGGGCTGCATTTACTGCTGTGCCCCTTTACCACCGCACGCTTCTCTTCTGCAAGAGAGCTTTGTGGCTCCCCACTCTTTAAGGGGTGTGACAGAGTTGAAGCAAATGGGCACTGAGAGGTTATGCGCTGAGCTGACACCACGTGATTCGGATGTCCCTGTTCCCCCGTAAGTAGCGATGGCATCAGCTCGGTTCCTTCAGGATGGTTTTTGTTTTCCTTACCACTAGGCAGTGCGACATGGTATGCCCCAAGACATCTAGGCATTCAGGGTCACATCAATTTTCTATCCACAGCTAACTAAACAACCTTTGCTTGTTACTTCATGTCCACCTGTGTCCGCTGGGGACCACTGCCCCTACCATGGAGGAGAACCGAAGACGGAAGCTGAGATGCCGTAACGCTCTCGTGACGAAAATGAACAAAAGCAACCTGCTCTGACTGGTTCACGTGGCTTGGAAAATACAAGTAATACCAGCTGCATCTTTCAAGGTGCATGTGTGGAAAGCCTGTGCTAAATTATGCTCAGATTCGGCTGCATCCAGACAATAACACTTCATCTTTCAGATGGGTGTAACTGCCCAAGCAGTGCAGTGCCATGTTTGGATACCCTGTTTGGAATATGTTTGACACTGGTCAGACTATACAGCTTCTGTGTTACAACCTCCAGAAGGTTTGTGGAAGGTCTGAGCAACCTCCAGAAAGAGTAGCAGTCCTGAAAGCAAAACTGCCTTGGTTTGGCTCATCGTTTTTGCCTTCTGGCAGAATTCACTAGCTCAGGTCAAGCCTTACATAGGTACAACTACAGCGATATCCAGGTCAGGGATCTCACCACATAGCTCATTACACAGCGTAGATGTACTAACAAGTGCTCTAAATTTCTGCTGTTGCTATTCAACATATGAACAGAGACAGGGACACAGAGCCCTGGAGCGAGTATACGAGTTTGATGCTGAAGTCATGCTACCTGTAGTAATGCTTTGTAGTATGATGTTCACTTTGCTGTCTATAATTACTGCCCTCAGATTTTTTCACCAGCAATGATGCTGTATCTTGCTCCATCAGGCTCTTGTATGTACTTCATTTCAGATGAAATGCCACGTATTAGCCTCAGTGAAGAGGAATTCAAAGTTGCAAGTGAATGCAGAGGAAACAGAACAGGAGGGAAAAAATGTTTTTCTTGTCTCCATGAACAGATTTTATTTTAAGAGAAAAATGACTAAATATAGACACATATAGAGCAAGTAAAGAAATTAGGCTCCTGGTATAAACTCCATCCCATGATTAAAATCCTACCGTTTTTATCAGGGTATCTACTTCCTCACTATTAATAGGCATAATTCCTTTCTGACATATGAAAACTGCAACAAAAAAAATAGAATTATGACTCAAATCACTGAAAAAAGTAGAGCTGTCTTTTTCAAAGCTAGTAAGTATTGTCCTGTGAGTGAGATAAAACACCAGAAAATGGTGATACAAATTCCTGAGGTGCCAGACCGTAATGCAAAACTATAGATCACATTAAAGTTTACTGAATTAAAAACCAAACAAAACGACTCTCCTGAAGCAATGGAAAATGTAACTTCACATGCTCCATAAAGAAGTCAGATCTTGTATTTCCTCAGGTGTCCTGGATGTGTTTAAACCTTAAACTTATTTTTGTCTGTTTAATCATAATAAGCCACCACCACCACAGGGCATGCTATTTTTGGAGACAGCGAATAGGACAGTGGAGCAAGTGAGTGACAACAACTAGCAGGTTTTAATAAAACATGATCCTCCCATAAGAACGTCAGCTTGGCGCGATGGATGGTATTGTTGTGCATGACAGCCATTAACATGGAGTCATTTTCCTACCTGCTTTACCCTCTGCCTTATTTAGCTCAACAAGCCCAACTAATCCAAAATCTCCCACAGCAGCTGTGCTGAGGAGGGCTAATGGGAAAAGTTCCTTGAAGTGCGATGACAGCACTGTGCGGCAGCAATTTAACTGGGACTCTTGACGAGGTGCCCAGACTAAATGAGTCCCATCCTATCACACCAAAACTCCTGGGTTTGGATTTTTTTCATCTCTTCCATATGCAGCCCTGCAAAAGCCCTGTGTCTCTTGCTCTGAAAAGACTTAGGGATGAATTCACTGGCTGCTGGAAATTAGTGCAGGAAATCAGCAGAGCCGGAGTGATTCCCAACACACTGGGGTCTAAACTTCAGCTTGTTTCTACTCTCAGTCTGAGAGTGACTGCACTGAACCTGATTTACCCTTCTTACCAAAGAATCAGAGAATCAAAAGGAATTTAAAGTAGCCCTCACTGAGGCCAACCTTGCCTGGAGGGATGGGGATTTGGGTTGCGCAGAGGCTGCAGGATCTGCCCTGCTATGATGCAAGCCACGTTTGACACACACATACACATATGTGTGAGGATAAGGCTGGGAAAAGGACAAATAAACCACATTTTAACCAAAATGATGTGTTTACGTTCTTAAGAGCATCTGTAAGGGAAACAAAACAGACATATTTTTCGTTTTACACAAAATTTCCACATGACAGAAAAACTACACAAATGCTACCTAAGGCAGCCAAAACCTGAGGTCGACACTGCTGGAAGCTTTGTGGGCACCAATCAGGAAGAAGTGAGGAACACCATGCACGGCTTTACCAGAGACAACAGAAATCTGCCTCTGCCATAAGCAATACAATAATGCAAATTGATCCTGGTGAGGAGTTCTACTTTTCAGTCTAATGCCCAACAATGAAATAGTACTGCTAGACCCCGGCATTCAGAACTTATGAATCATGCCCTGAAGGATGATGAGACTGGATTCAAAACTGAAATAAATTTAAAGCACTTCTGCATTTGCCTATTTTTTAGCCTCCAGACATCTCTGGCAGCATTTATTAAATCATGAGTGTAACCAAAATTAAACTTCCTCTTTTTCCTTTTTACTCTCATATTCCTGATCCCATCCCTCAAGGTTTGCTGTACCTCACAGCAACTACTAGTCAGCTACAGGATGGACAACACTTGAGACATGAGGGCCTCAAAGCATCCTATGGTTAGAAGAGCAAGGTTAAAGCCCACCTGATGATCCCAAGGGCTGGCAGCTCCCAATGTTTACAAGCAGCGAATGGGAGAGCGGAGTGAGTCTGGACCATGTTGCAAAGCTCTGAGCCTGAAGGTTGCTATTTGGGGACTTCATACCCTGCCAAAGGAGCATCCTGCGTGCACACAATCCAGCCAAGCACTGGTGATTTCTGTGGGCAGCTGATACCAACCCTTAGCATCTCACACAGCAATCTGCATCAGGCCAGGCCTTTCCACATAACACAGGAAGGGCTTTCTCCACATGCTGGAAAAGTGACAGATTAGCTTTAGAAAAAAAATAAATTCTGGGGGAAGAAAACAGAGCAAGGGAGGGTCCATAATCTCCATAGCATACTGCTTTCAGAGTTTAAAAAAAAGCCAAATAAGACTGAATTTTTTTATCGATTATACAATTATTAATCTTTTTAGAAGCTTTTCCAACATTGCACATAATGAGCAATTCATCAAAGTATATTAGGTGCCACAGAAGTTGCATTCAATATAACGGGGTCATTAAGTTTCTTGTAATTGCACATTACTGAAGCTTTCGTTAGTTCTAAATCAAATCAATAGGATGTGCACGTATGCTCTTTAATTGACTTTATGTAATAATAGTGTGGCCCCTAGTGATCATCTGGAATCCTCCAAAATGAGCCACCTTGCACTGGTGTTCATAAAAAAAACCAGCTCGTGTGCAGCTGGGCATATCAAATAAAGCAACAGAATAATGAATAGGGGAAAGAAAAAAAGCACCTTGGGGCACACTACAATATTTGCTGAGTGCTCTTTTCTTTCCATGACAGAGCCAAGCGACTCAACTCTTCTTCTACTCAACCAGCTTCAAACTCTGATGGACTTTAGTAGGAGTAACATAGCCTCAACACTTGAAGTGTCCTGGAGACAAGGTTAAAACAAGTTCTATCTGATCATCTTCTGAGCAAGAACGGTTTGCTTTTGGTTTAGTGGTGGTTTTTTTTTTAAACTTGCCATATTATCATCACCACCACCCAGACCTCTTTCTTTTATAAGCCTTTTCATCAGCAAAGTGTGCGCTAAATGGAAAAAAACGGTGCTATTATTCACATCACCTACCAAAGAGGGCACTGAAGCAGGAACAACACTAGGATGCTGCTGCCTATACCACAGAAGATGTGCCTATGAGCTGCTTCAGGGAGTGACCACATCCACACCTAGGCTGTGGTGAAGGTTGAGCCTTGTTTGGTAATCTCTAATTCTCAGGAGTTTTGCTCATGCAGATAAAATGATTGTCATAAGATGACTCAGTGAGTGCCCACATGCTGTTGGATAGAAGAGAAAGGCTGGGTGGAGCTAATAAAACTTTTATGTGTTTGATAAGGGAAAAGAAATCCACCTATGAGCCTGCTGGGGACTAGGCTGGGAAAGGTCACGCTAGCTGGGGGAAATCCTTAGGTGATGGAACACAGCTGCTAATCTTCAGTAGTGGGCACAGATGAAGGGTTGACTCTGGGAACCTGAACTGGCAGCTGCAAACAGCCTGCAAAAAAACAGATGCAATAAAAAAACCATCATGCAATAAATTTGCTTGTGGCATGATGACCTGGTCACCACCATAATGTGAGCTGTATGTAATGCCACAGTTCTTTCAAACCACAGCAGCATCTGTTGCTGGAGAACACTGCAGTTCAAAGAGGAATGCATGTCCTCTCTGCCACAGCTCCTTGGACAAGAGCACTGGCAGTGGTTAATGACACTCTTGCATTGGTTTTGCACCACACTAACCAGGTAAAGACCTTTTCGTAACACAACTCTCATCCAGTTTGGCTGAGAAGGTTTGAAACGAAGGCTGATTTAGTGGATCCACGCTGGAGACATACCAATGCAACCTGGGCCATGGTGGGGGAACCACCAGGTGAGTGTTAGTAGGTGCTGTGACCAATGCAGAGACGTGGATGTGAAAGCCACTGCGTCCAGACAGTTGCTGGACTCCTTGGATGCTAGAACTGCCTATAGCAAGCATCTCAAATTATAGCAGCTGGAAGAATACTCTTATTTGTACATGGTCCCAGTGCGACAGAGCTGCAAACACAGCAAAATGTCTCTTCCTCTTTTCCACTCTCCCACATGCTGTGTCTAGCTGCAGAAGGGCTCAAGCTTAGGCTGGACTGACAGAACAATGTCAACAGTAAAACACCAGATACAGTTGCAAGAATTCCGTAAGAATCGCAGCCAGCCTCTCAGGGAAGACAAAACCTTCCTCCTTGCAGCTCAGTGCTTGACACAAGAACCCTGCTGAAGCTCAGTGCTCTTGACTAGAGAGGAAATTTATTCCGCCTCAAGAATGAAGCCTGTAAACCTGCTGCCAGCACTACAGAACAAGGAAAAAGGCACTTGAGAGCAGGCATGCAACACTCATCTCTCAAACACACTTAAGGATCTGAAATTTTATTCAAAATGTTTGCATTACACTTCCCAAACCACCACTCTCAATGTGCAACAGGCTTCTTTTCTGCCTCTTTTGAGAACCTGGACTCCAAATCCCTTGCTTCTCAATAGCTGAGAAATGACAGGGTGCTTCCGTGGCCCAGGCTCTGATCTTGCAGCACATCCAAACTCTAGTAGGAGTTGGCCTGGACTTTTGAGAGGTGCTCTGGGCAACAAAATGAGTGGAAGAACTTTAACAGTAATTCAAGAAGAGCTTTAAAAAATTTATTAATGCTACAACGAAGAAAACTGGCTGCTTATATGAGATTCAGCCAGGTCAAGTCAGCCAATTCAGACCAGGAGGTGAATGCACGGAACCTAACACAGGAGCTTTGGAAAATCCACACAGCTACACATTGCTTGAAGGGGCAGGCAGCTTCCTGCTCCCCAGGAAGATTAGCCAGAGCATGCAGACCCCAGGACCTAGCTGTGGGCACGCAAATGTGCAATATCCTGCTCTATCTTCAGAAGTAATCTCGTGACAGGAGCAACCCAGCAAGGGTCAGCTCTTGCTGAACACCCTGTAAACCCAATGCTTTCCAGGATGGGGCTTTAGGGACATCAAGGACATTCCAACGATGGGATAAGAGAAAAAACACAAAGGTTTTGATGAAAGGCTGTGCAAGTTGATTGTTGTTTGCTCCACACAACAGCCCTTCTTGTGCAACCACACCTTCTGTAAAACATAGTTCCATGAAACAAATTATTATCTCCAGTAGCTTCCGTCTACACAAATTTCTGAAATACTTTCATCCCAAACTGTTTTGAGAGGAAACATTAAAAAGAATGGAAACCTGGCAATTAATCAGATGGAAACCTTTGTTTCCACTTTACAGAATAGGAAAAAAAGGAGAGAGAATTATAAAAAGAATACCCATCATTAACTGCTAAGCAGGGAAATGAAAGATAAGAAGAGGCCAGGAACTGGGAACACTGGTGCGCTGCATGCATTTACCTGCATTTGGACGTGCTTCTAAAGGGTGGGTCAGATCTGTGTTTGCCATTCTCGTTCAAACCCACATAAACACCTAGCTAGGAACTGGTTTTTGACAGATGAAAATTCTATTTTCTTTAAAACTCACAAAATAAAAACCTTGAAAATTTTTTTTTGAAGTATGGACGAAAGTCTCTCCTGGTCAAGACACAGCGCAAATATTTACAGGTGCTGGGGAGACACCATTTCCTCCCTTTAGGCTTCAACCCAGTGTCTGCCACATAATTTCATCCATTCAATGAATTTTTTTTTTCCAGACATCTGCCAAGAGGAAATAACTCTGCTGTATTGGGAGTCTGGGAATCCTAGAAAACAATCTTAAATCCATAAAATAATTGAAGTGCAATTTTACTGAGCTGTTCAGTTCGATTCTGATTTTTACTACAATGTCAACAAGAGTTTAATTTGTTTTAAAGTTTAGGTTCTTAAATCTGAGTGATATACGGTAGTTTACAGCTTGCTGGCAACAGCTACTGTGGAAAAAAAAATGGAAAGTGCATATAAAGGCAGTTCTAAGTTTGACATTGTGAAAGCAGGGAGCAGTGCCAAGAGCAGCAAACAGCATGGCTTTCCCAATCCTGGCTGGCTTTAGGGACTGCTTGCTATTGACATCAGTCGCTATGGGATACATTTCCCTGCTCTAACAAATCTCATCTGGAGCCTGTAATTAAAAAAGAAATGTCTCAAAGTGTAATTTCTTTCCTTAAAACATTTACAGATGTTAACTAGGTCGCTAATAGTGCGAGATGTCTGTGGGTGGACATCTTCCTCCTTATCTGCTGTGTCAAAGAGGAAGATTTCTTTACTAAAACCAATTCTAAAGGTAGTATCTTCTCTGCGTACATCTTTGTGTATGGGGATGGCGGTGTCTTTTTTTCTAAACTGCTTGCCGAACTGAAAGGTTTGGAGGTGTTTTTATAATTTCTTCTTTTTATCTTTTCTTTCAGAAGTCACCTCCAGAGTCAGTCTGATTTAAAAAGTACTCAAAGGGACTAAAAATGTCTTTCCTGAGCAGATTAAGAAGTATCCCATCTGAGCTGTAAAATTATAATAAAAATAATAGTGGTAGTAAAAAAAATAATAATAATAGTAGTAGTGATGTAAGTTTCCTGTTGCAGTGACTTTCCACCAGTGTCTTTGGCTGGCACCCTTCGCTAAGTGCTGCTAAAAGCATTTACAGGAGCTGCCGGACGACCAGGAAAGCTGATCTGCTTTAGGCGCACACCAGACACGAGAGGGGAGAACGTGACAAAGGGATGGGTTTTTAGAAAAGCATGTCCCTGGGGAGACAAAAAGAGGTTTTCTTGTCTGTTGAGGGAAGGTGCTGGCCCCAGCTGTGCCTTGCCAGCAGCATGGAACACTGCTCCCAGCCAAGCACTCCCTGTCCACATGGCCGTGTCGAGCAACTCCCCAGTACCCCACAGGAGGCGATGGCTGAAACTCTCCTTCCTGACACACACAGCCCAGTTGTCTGCTTGGGCCTTCCCCTCTGCCAACACCTCCTCTCTCCCTTTTCATTTTCTTTTTTCAACCAGCTTTGATTGGAGCCAGGGCCTGGGGTAAATCAGAGGAATTTCTAGATTTTTCTGAGTGCTGTGAGCTCTTGCTGTTTTCCGGTACCTACTTCCTGCCATATCTAAAATAACAGCAGCTGCAGGGGCCTGATAGAGAAGAGCTCCAGGGGAGAAATTCTCACAAACGGGATGGGGAAAAAAAAAAAAAAAAAAGACAGTTATTAGAGAGACGATAATACACAGAGCCAGCATCAGATTCATTGTTGGAGTCGATAGCACCATAGGCTGTGGATATTGTTGTCAGAAGAAAACAAATCCTGTAAAATGGCCATGAGAATGATAAGTCTCCATGTTTGCTGGGATAACAGAAGCAGCTTTACAGCACTTGTCCTATTGTATGGAGTATCGTGCCTCGATTAGCTAATGTCTCCGAGGGCCAGATAAGAAACGATGAATGTTCTGACGTAGAAACTTTCATGCTTTCCCTTTGTCATGGCTATCTATGGAGTGCTGCAACAGAAATCTTCGCACACATAAAGAAGGCCCGCTCTTTTGAGAAAAACACCACTGAGAGTGGAAAACTGTTGAAATTACCCTGTTTTCTGTGAAGGACATATCGTGCAGTGTTGTCATAGTCTCATTACAGACCACACGAGTACAGCAACTCAAGACTTCCAAAATGGACGTGGTGCACTCACACAAAATATACTTGTGTGCAAGAACACACTGAGATCTCCTTGAGATTCCTTGAAATCAACACACATACTGCTTTAAATATCAGCACATCCCAGCAACCAAAGTGAGGGTTCTTAAAATGCCACCAGTCAGTCACACTACTTGAACAATACAGGCAGCATTTCGGATTATTATATGTGCCATTAACCTTAACATAATAATGTAATAGAATCTTCCACAGTTACTTCAGGAACTATAACTTGTGGCTGCATCAACTTTTGGGTCCTGAAATTTCCACCCAATATTAGAGATTTTAATGTATTATTTGTTTTCAACATAGGACTTTTTTAAAGAGCATTAAGTGATTGTGAGATGGAGGTTATCGTGATTGTGAGTTGGAGTCTGATCCAAAGAGCATAGAAGACAACAGAAAAATTCCTCCTCACTTCAATGGGCTTTGCATCAAGTTCTTATGAAACACAGGCAGATATGTAAAGGTGGTCTACAAATGCACAATGTACTGGTCTGATGACTTGACAGAAAACATCAGTCACCGCACTGTAATCACCCTATTTTGCTCATTATTCCCAAAAGATCATTTGAAATGTTTTAATGTTGATATGCAAAAAAGGCAAATAGATCTGTTCTCTTATTTTGCCTGAATTTTGGAGTATGCGAGACTTCTCTGATGTCAGCAGAGAAGTCATACTTCTTCTCAGCAGACTAGTCAGAGAGGACAAGCATGTTTCTGTGTTTACTTCAGTGTGTTGGTTTGAGTGCATATGCATGTGGGTGAAGTTTGATCCTAGAGCTCTATCCCCTTTCTAGAGAATAGTGGAAAACCATAAACAGGGATTTAGTAGCAGCATGTGGTTTTTCTTTTCTAGATTTTAAACCATTTCTGTGGGCCTAAAATTCCTCCCTTTGTTTGAGTACACAGCTTAGGTGCCAATTTTTAATTGTTAAAACAAGATCATGTAAAGCTACTTGGTTCTTCACATCCCCAAAAGAGGCTCCTTAAAACATGAACCATTTTTAGTTCATGTTTAGGTAATTACACAAATTGACCAAGTTTAGATAGACTAGACAATATTCTAGCCTAAACTCATAAACCAAAACTAATTAAAACATTTTTTTAACCAAAAAATCACCCTTGACAATACGAAGAGAGTGAATTTGTATTCCTGCAAAAGTAGAAGTAGTTAGAAAACATGAAGTATTGTCTAATCCCGTTTTAAGCACTGTTATGGCTGTGCTGACATATGCTCATGGAGTAGTACATTTATGGTAAACTGGTTAAGGAATTTGGGAGTAGGATTAATGAACTTTCCTTTCACACTAGACTAGATCAGATCTCAGAAGGAGATCAATCTGCCACAATTCCCAGCTTTTGTTCAAGAAAGGAGAGCAAAGCGAAGGTCAGAGACAGACTAAAGAGCAGCATGGCAATTATTTACTGACATGAGACTGGAAAGAATATCACATGGAGCACAACTTGGACTTTAGACACGTAGGAAAGAATGGTTCATTTTATGCCACTAATCATAGCCAGGGATTAAGATATTTTGGAAAAGCCCTATTATTCCTCATTCTGCAAACCAGGATTTCATTACTGGTAAATCAGGAAATTTATGAAGTCCATTCATACAAATTAATTTCCTTTCCTGATTTCCATTGGCATGTGAGACACAGATGCATAATAGAAATAAAAGTCTGTAAAGGAAAAGATACACAGAAATGTCTGCTAGTACTTAAAAGTGGGGTAACCTGAAGGAAGGGTGTAGCTAAAAGGATTGTCCCTGCAGCTAATATATTCAATCTCAAATAAACTGGTTTTGGGTCTGAACAGGTAGAAATCAGTGCAGTTGCACTACACCTAGATGGATTTATATTGACTTACTCTAGCTGTTTCTATCAAGAATAACCTAAAGTTCTCCCCTCTAAGATTTTCACTGTGCAGTAGCAATGTAAAATCTAGATGTCTTTCCCATACCATGAGAAATATTCCCACCTAGGCAACTTAACAAAGAAATCTCACAATCATTTAGTGTCACAAGGTATGGGGGTTTCCCCCTTCAGTGGTGCTTCCCCTTGATGAAAGTTTTTCATATGAAATGTAAATCTGTCTTCAAACAACTTTCTGAACACTGACATTTTTCCAAAAATAGGCACAGGGAGGTGGTGGCCATATCCCTCAGGGGACCATGCATGACAGAAAGCATGATACAGCCTCATCTGGCATCACAAGCATCTGCCAGCTCCTCCCTGAAATAAGGTCTTGACTAACAGTAAAGAAATTGCGTTGGTCGTTGCAGAAATCTAGATTTCATCATCAGAGAAACCATAAATATAGCCCTGAAATATTAGGTATACATCTGGCTGATTTCTGGCTGGCTGGCCATTTTTAGGGTCAAAACTCCCACCACGAGACACAGAAAGTCCTCTATCTGACCACCTTCCTCACTAAAATAAAGACAGACAGTAACGTTGCTTCAAATTTCAAAACCAGATTACTTTTTCCAAATATTCACCTAACAACCAAAGGAATGGCCCATCCATTTTTAGATTTCTTGGCAGGAAATCTGGCATCTCTACCAAAGTCTGCTCACTTTTTGTACTCTCCTCTGTGCTAAGTGTTGAATCTAAAATATTCCTTATAATAATAAAGTCTATCCTACAGTTTGTTATGCAAGGGTAGTCCTTTCTTCCAACAAACTAGTTCATGGGAGCAGAAGGTGCTCTGGTTTAAGATGGTGATATTCCCTGTAACAGAATTCAGTGGAAGGGAACGAATTAGGGAGAAGTTTTCTCTTTTACTTTAGCAGATGATTTTTTTTCTCAAAAGTGTTTTTGGTCTGGAAACACTTAAAATTTTTGATGAGACACCATTCAGTCCAGGTGCTTTTCCTAAGATAATATTAAATATAGCTTTGGAAACTTCAGCAGATGTTCCAATTTTTCCTAGTTCAAAATTTTTTTTTGCTACTACTCTGCCTTTATGTAAATAGCTGACTCTAATTGATTCTTTAATACAGTGATTCATAATCTGTTGTGAATCTTCTGTTAATTTACTTGCAAGTCTGTTAATATTTCCCCTGATTTAACACATCCTGTTTTAGAACATCCATCGAAGTTGATGGAAAAAATTTTCATGGCATTTGGATCATATCCTAAATGTAACTTGAATGCCATCTTTCGAGACTTGCAAAGTAAAGGGATTTCCTGTTTTATTATTCAATTGTGTAACCTTGAAAGTGAGTTTTTACAAATCCTCCTCTGCCTTGTCAAGGTCTGATCACTTCTACTCCTTCTAGCACTACTTTTTCTGGGTAGCTTCCAACTGGGGAAAAGTCAATGGATAATATATTATTTTTCTAATTTTTACTGAATGCCCTCTTACGCCGAGAGTCTTAAAACTGATATGAAAATTTCTCAGGAAGTTCAGGTGATGGGAGTGTATTTATTCAGAGAGCACTTCCCACCCCCTTAATTTCCACCACATTTCTGAGGGTCTTTTGGGCTCCCTATGGAAGCTTTCTACTCCCGGTGCTAGCACTGAAGCCCTTTCTTTGTCCCTTAGAGAACTTGTCAATACAACACAGAAATAAGTCATGGGGTTATTTGAGGGTCCTGCCCCAATGGAGCTGGGCCACCAAAACTTTCCACCTGCAGGCAGTGCAGCCACTTCACTGCAGATCGATACAGACAGATGGGCTCCTCTACACTCCCTCCTCATATCTACGCAAATTTAATAATCATGTTGCTCATTTCATCAGCTCCTCTAATTTTTCTCTATACTTAAATTATTTTTGGGCAAAGTGACGTATTCTTTAGGCACACTTTTCCATGGCAGTCAAATCCTGGGCTATTACCAATCATTTCTACCATTTCATTTTTAGACAAACTCCTCTCTCTCACACTCACACTCATCCTTTCCTCTGTTCTTCCAGAATTCATTTTTTTCATTTTTACTTTTTTTTTTTTTTTTTTTTAAAATGGGGATGCTATATTTAACCTTTCTCTCATTTCTCTTTTTCTCAAGCCTTTTCTCACTCTAATTACACCACCAGGTAGTTTCACAGCCATACTCCAAGTCTGAAACTTTAAAATGCTTGCTAACTGTGCTACAGCTTCATGAAAAAGCTTCTGGTTTTTTTCAGTAAGTTTCCCAAACCTTTAAATGTGCTGAATCCTCTACATGGAGCAGCCCCATGCAGAGCCCCTGCTTTGGCTGGGGGTCCTGGAGTCCTGCAACACAGATCTGCCTCTGCCAGCAAGCACAGACCAACTCAGCTGAGGGCTGCAGCTATCTCTGGACTTGTAAATTAGCTACTAAAATACTGCAAGAAGATGCTTTTGCATTAGCATAACCTTCTGGCAAACCTTTCCTTGACTTCAGCACTGCTGGTTCCTCTTTAAGACTTTAGTTTTACCATTGAAATAGCGTGAAAGGTAAGTCTGAACCCTCTAAACAAAAAGGTGATGGTCACCTTTATCTCTACGACTCTAACTATGTGCTGAACAGGGCAGAAAGCAGCAGTCTGTCTGGTAACAATGGAGGTTCACAGGTTACTTCCAAGTGGTGATCTGACACAGTTCATGCAGTTGTGAGTCTATGGTTTAAACAGATTATAGTGTGCTTGTCTGACCTCTAAAGGTCCAGCATGGGTTTCCAGAAATAGTGAGACATTTTCTGGAAAGTTCTCTGAAGCAGCCATTGCCACCATGTTTGCCCACTGATGCAAAAAGCATAGTCTTCTCTCTGTGGTTGATGGTACTTTCTGCCCTAGGATTAGTTTTGCTTCTTTTTCGCTTGTAATGAGTTCTTCCCTCATACTCTCTATGTGGAAGAAAAAAACAAGAAATAAATCCCTGAGAACTATTTCAAAGTAGGAGCTCAGGGTCTCGAGTAGAGCAGCCACCTCCATCTCTGGTGGCCCTTCCAGAGAGATGTTGTGCAGTGCCTGTAGCATTGCTTTTTCAAGATTGTTCAAGCACTCATATTGCAATTTACTCGTTCAGGAACATTGCAGCTTGGAGTTTTGACACACTTGCAGCACGATCTCACTTGGCTTTCTGCTGTTTGTCTTGCAGTAGACTTCACAGCATGCAAAATGTAGAAAACTTACAGACAAAGTGAGGCCTATAAAGTAGGCAGAGGGCTGGTCCAGCTCCTGGTTTACTTACAAACCCATCCAGGCTAGCCAATGAAGAACAGGACCACAGTTTTCCCTACTGTATTTCTTACTCACCGATTGTTCCCAGGTATTTTCAATGCCCAGACTTTGCAGACTTCCTCAGCGACAGAGGAGGAGGGGAACATTTTGAAGGTCTGCTTTTTTTCATAAGCTTCCTCCCTGCCTGGAGATAAGCCTGTTGTGGAAAGCCTGTGCCCCCCTTTGGTTGCAATCAGCGTTAGCTCCTCGGAGAAGAGGAAAGACCTGGAGCCAGGTTATCAAGCAGCCTGCTCTCAGCAGCAATGGTCAAGACACTATCAGGCCCCTGACCAAGCCCCCAGCTGCCCAGCAGACACAGATGAAACAGTGGTGCCGTGCAGAAATCTGCTAGGGATTTCCCTCTCTGCCTATCAGGGACCAGGTTTCCATGAATGCAGCTATTATGTGCACTTGAACTACCAGCCACGCGCTTGGTCCCGTTCCCAACAAACCCGAAGGGAATGGTGTTATTGACTTAAGTGGGAGCAGAGGCAGGCCCTCCACAGCTTGGGGATCCAGCAGCTTGCCAGTGCCTCACCACGAGTGCCGTCCGTGAAGTCAGGCAGTCTGCTCATGAGAGTGCTTCCTCTGACACGTATGTGTTTGCTGGCAGCTTGCTCCGGCCCAGCTCTGCCGGGACGCAGCGGGGGTCTGTGTGATACTGTGCTCCCTCGAGAGGAGGGGCCTGCTACCACAACTTCCCCCGCAGTGTTTTGCCAGAAGGGGTTCAGGACACGGGAGCATGGAGGCCATACAGGAGGCACGAGGCCACACCTGACCAGCTAACATTGCTCAGCTCAGCAGAAACAATTCAAACAAACAACATATTCCTAAAATAATTTGCATCGGGACAAAGCTTTCTCACGAAGCTTCTGCAAACCATGTATTTTCCTTGGCAATGCTCCAGGCTTAAAAGCAGATGTAAATGTTGCCAAGGCTCAGATACAGCAACTTCTTCTCTTCCAACTACCAGGGAAAACTTACAGAAAACAACCAACAAAACCTTTACCATTTGAAATAGCAATGCCAACAGCCATTAATACGGAAATAGAAGAATGAATCAGGCATGGGAGTCAACAGAGACTTCTTCCCCAATGAACTGCACAGCCACCGGCGGGGCTGCCGTGCCAAGCAGCTCTTGGCTGGAAAGAGGGGGAGCAATGCAGCTTCAGATGAACACTTACTGACTCCAAACATTAACATGAAGGTGTGTGTGCAGATGCACACCAAGCAAAGCTGGTTTTTTAGCACTAAAAATACTGCTTTCTGCAGCTTTCCTATCGCTTGGTCAACCTCCTGCTCCCTCTGCCAGTGTCTGCCATCACTGAATGGGGCTGAAGCCACCTTCAGACTTCTCTGAAGGAAGTGGACACTTCTTTGAAAGTCTGAGACTCCCTGGAAATCCAAGTGCTGATGTTGAAAGAAAGCAAAGTTCCCTGCTATATTTCACAGCATAACGCAGCTAAGAGGTAGGCAGGTCTGCCCTACAGGCAACTGCACACCTGGGGCTGGAGAAAACCAGGAGGAACACCTAGTCTGGTCATCTGCGCTTCTGGGGGCTTTCTTCTGGTGGGTCTCCTGGGAGACCCAATTCATCAAACCCACTAGAAACAGCAAAACACTATCCCCGTGGGTGTGTGGTTTTGTGTAACAGGATACCCCTCCAACCCAGACATGCAAGCCCACTGAAGGTCTGACTCGAACGCATTACTTCAGCCCTCCCGTACTCATCGCCTACAACCCAAGCCCCAAATGTTAACGACTCAGCATGTTTTATCACAGTAGCATGTACACTTTCAATCATCATTAGAGATGAGGAGGGTCTGGGCTCAGGCACTACGCCAGGTTAAGTAAAACTTTCCATGAGGAAAGCTATTTGTTTTCTCCCAGAGCTGCGAGGCTTGGCCAAGAGGGAGGGAGGGAGAGAAAAGCTCGCCCAAGCCAGACCAAAGTGTAGACAGTGTTACCGGGCTTTGCACACTACCTGCGTGTTGTTCTAATGACATTTGGACTACTGGAAATCACTGAGTGAACTCAGGAGTTTTCAAAGGCATAATTGTGGCAGAAGCAGACTAAACTTAATGCCTCAAGAGCCAATCGCTTTAATCATGAAGCTGAGATGTATGAAAAAGGATACATTTCAGCAAAAGAATAATTCTGTCTGCTATGGTTCCTGTTCAAATAAACTATATCACCAAACCACGTGCATTTCCAGAATATAGAGGAGTAAAAAAAGAACATATGGTTTAGAGGCAAAAATCTTTCATATATACTGTATAGGAGATATATGGACTTGTCAGACATCTAACAGTTCAACACTGTAAGCAATTCATGGGAATGACATTAGCAATAGCTCATATTACATCCAGGAGTTACAGCTTTTACTGCAAAAGTTATTTTTAAAAGAGCCATGTTTAAAATGAAATGGCTGGCAGGGCTGCAGCTTTCAGTAACACTTTACCTGTGGTTTTGCCACTTTTACATACTTATTGGGGGCTTAGTGCTCCCAATTTACCTTTTCAGAGTAAAATAGAAGTCGCAATGAGTGCATTCACTGGCACGGTGCTATAAAACTCACAGCTGTGCAAAGACAATCACAAGAACAAAAGCCTCCTTGTTTTAAAAAAGATGATTATGTGGTTCTGATACTTTCTCTTAGCCACATATCCAAACATCAGATACCTTTGTTTATGACCTGTGTATTTTCATCTTAATACACAAAGATTTATAGATCCAATCAAGTCAAGATCAGGATAGAGACCTTTATGAAAGCATTCATGTGGAGAGGAGGAGGCTGAATTAATATACAAAACTTTGGACAAGAGATCTGTCATTCAGATATTGTTATTTCAGTTCTGGCTCCTACACAGGACTTGGGGTGTTCTGGAGAACATTTTTTTGCAACAGCATGTGGAACCTTGGCCCCATGGCCAGCAATGGGAGTGTGATGCTGATTTCAGCAAGGCTAGGACTGCATCTCAAAAGTTGAGATTACAACCCAGGAAAAGCCTGAAGAAACTGAGATCTTCAGCTTCAGTACTCAAGCCGACCTTAAAGAATTCTCCAGGATGCTACTTTGCTTTAAATTAAAAGCTGTTTTTCTGAAGTTTTGTGCATTAATATAACAAATGGGATTACAGCATTTACAATATACCTTGAAACCTGCTGAGAACGTAAGTCATACATTTTTTCCTGTTAGTACCAATGTGTTTCCCCCTTGCTTTTTCAAAATACCTTATTTTCATCTGTAATAAAACCTACATTCCCTGATGTGTCTAACAGCAGGAAATAATTTCACAACTGAGTGTCATTCTGCTGCAGGTAAAATATCCAATAGCTATTGGGAGTGCCAGTTAAAAACTGGAAAAAGTTTCTTAGCATTAGCATGCTTAATTGAACTCTCTCCATCCTGGTGAAATGAAAGATTTGGAGCTCAGTTCCACTCAGGCTACACTAGGTCCAGGAAAGGGAAATGAGTATAAGGAAGGTGATTTCAAGTCACCTTCAGCATCTCCTGTTGTAAGCTTGGCCAGTTCCCAGCTGCCTGAACATCCAGAAAGCTTCCACTCTACTGCCTGTAGCTGGGGGTTTCTTCTATCACTAAGAAAAGCAACTAAAAATTTGAAAATTTATCTGAGCTGCCCTAGTCAACAGAAAAGAAGGAGGACTAGCTCCAGAGCAGACTAGCACAGCTTTTGACCCAAGTACTAGCTAGATGAGCGCACAGAGGAGCACGTTCAAAAGTGAGATACAAATTAAGTAAATGTTCACATCTGGTTCCAGGGATCAGGAAGAATTTTCATCAGCTTGTAGGTTCCCCAAACTAGCCATCCCTTGGGGCATGGCCAATCCACTTCTTGTCCCAAAGGGGCTCTACAGCACAGCAGATACATCAATACCCAAATAAAATGCTTTCTCTTAAAAACAATTACAGTATGGACTTGTACTGAAGAAGCCCCTCAAGTCTGCCTGCCTAGTGATTTTCCATGAGCTCCACCACCCTAGCACCCCACACTACTCCCATGTTAGCTCTGAAACAGAAATGTCACTTAACCTTCTCTGTCTAAGGCAGGGGTGGCACACGTACACAGAGACATTGTCAGCCCTGGCATCATCTACCAGGGTGCCACAGTGTCCTGCAGGTTTCTGCAAGAGCTCCTGGCACGGAGGACAGGAGACACTTCCTCTCCCACTGCAAAGGACCATGGGCTCTTGCAGAGGACCAAAACAGGCATAAACGTCACCATTTCAACCACTTTTAATCAAATTTTCCTGTCAAAGCAGCAAAGGCAGCCAGCCATAATCTTTGCTAGGAGGTTGAACTCAAAATTATTTGAAACCAGTGCTGCTATATAAGCCAGATACCTTTCAGTATCAAGACCATAGCCATAATATATCAGGTATCACCTTATGGTGTGAGTTTTAAATATGGTCTATATGTGGAATCATATATTCACATACTGAAAGAGACAGCACATTTAATGAATAGCCCAGGTGGCTACTGTGGATTTTGATTTTAAACAAATTGCCAAGACTAAAACTTATTTGTCAAAATGGAAGTCACTTTGTGTGCTCCCTTTATATCACTTCAGCTGCCCACCACTACCAAAGAAGAAAAATGTCATATAAAGGGTGTGTATCTATATAAATTCATTGACTCTTTTTTTCCATCTATACTTTGCAGTGTGTATGATCTATATTTGGACATACTCCAAAACAAAAGGAATGAATATTGCTTTGAACCCATAAGCTGAAACCAAAAGATTTCTGTTTATACCTGGTCCAAAAATGCTATGCATATATTAGATGCATAAATCAAACCTCCTTAAAGTGGTAAACAAGCAACCAAAATTTTATGAAATATCATCTGGGAAAAACGGCTGGGTATTTCATTTGTCTGGCAGTCCTATAAGTATGTTAGATATCTATATCTCACACTTCTTAAATACTTTTACGTAAAACTGGATGAATTAAATAGCTACAAGCACTGTATTAAAAGAAAAAAAAAGAGGAACCCTCCTTATTCATGGATATGATATTCTGGTTTTCAGAATTCAGCCATAAGGTACTACAGATATCTCTCCTCCAACAAGAAAAACACTTAGAGATGGATATGATACCAGTAATAGGCAATGGTGATGGCTTAAAAGTTCCTATTTAAAAAAAAATCAGGCACTTGAAGGACTAGTAGCTCCCATTTGGCATGAGCCACTTGCCAAAACCCATTATCCCTTATTCCACAGTCATGGCCAGAGGTCTGCATGAAACAGGGCCAGGCACAAAGTCACTACATATGTGCATTGCCTCTTCCATGCCCATCTCAATGAGCAGCACCTCCCGGGATACCAGGAGCAATTACTGGTGGTTTCCAGGCAGTCACTGTAGTAGCCAAACTGCCCTTTGAGACTGTGCCATGGAGCCCAGATGTCATCCTTCCGTAACTGATAGGTGAGCATGAGAAGGGGATTTTTAACTGAGACAGGATGAGCTGATTAGATAGTTGCTGGGGAGATAAGATCACATCAGACGTGTGGCTTCAACTCACACTTACTCTGGCCTAGGGTGGGCTGCTGCAAACAGGAGCGGTCCTGTGGCACCCCTCAACCCACAGCATCAGACTTCCCGCCCCTCTCAAGGCCTGGACCCAGAGCTTGGACCAAGGGCATGTGGTTCCATGAGCTGACCCAAGAGAAAACTATGTGGGTTTTGCTATTTTGGGCAGGCTAATTTTCCATTAGCCTGCTCTGCTGCTCCATAATCAATTGATACGACTCAAAGGAAGCAGCAAGAACATGTGACTGAGAGCAAGACGGATTGAGGCCACCCTTTCCACTGGAGCCTGCAGTTACATCAGATTAAATGGAATGTGAAACCAATGTCTGCAGTGGTGGTGAAAAGGCTGCCCTCATGAAATGCATGTAGCATAGACCAAGTAGGCTTCCAGCCTGAGTCACAGCTTTGCGCTCCTGTGCTGTGTGTCAGAGGCATGATGGAGCTCTGAATGGTTTGAACAGGGGGGCTTGGCCACCACAAGTCCAACAAGACATGCTTCCTGCCTTTAGTCCCTCTGCCACATACTTTCTCTCTTAACTGTCCAGATACTGAGACAGATATAAAGACGATAGTAGCCCACTCCAGATTTTCACAAGGGCTTCATTTTGTCAACAGAAAACACAGAGTGGATGACCTTTTCTTTCAGGTAGTGTGACAAGGTTTATATAGGAAAGGGTAGCTTACATGGGTTACACTCCATCAGCGTGAACCCTAAGACAAACTTAAATATCAGTTTAGCCATTTCTGACCAACTCCTTTAGAGGAAACTGGTGGTATATAATTTTTGAAAGTTCAAAAGGTTGTTTTTTTTCCTATCACATACTGTTGTATCTATGAATTCTTTCTTGGCATATGGTTCTTGTGGGCTAGCTGAAGGGATCTCCAAAGTCTACCTCAAGTTTCAGGACAGATGTACAAGGTGACTTCTACAATCACTTCTGATCATCTGTTAGAGGACTGGTGTGCATGTATGTCCAGAAGAGGGCATAGAAGACAGATGAGGTTAAAGGCTAAATTATTTACGCTTTATCAGAGAGAATGAGTACTGCTGAAAAAACCCTAAAACCTCTCTCTCAAAACATGTGGTAGCAAGTTCCTCTGTTCCTCCAGGAAAAACCTGAAGTAGACATGGCTAAGGAGCTTCATTCACCTTTCATCCCAGAGAGGCAGTCCCATCTCTCTTGGAGAGACCAGCCAAAGGCAACCTTCATGGTTCTGTCAGAGGAGTGGTTACTGGATTTTTGAAAGGTAAGGAAGGAAGACTGCCCATTTCTCATGCTTTTCTAGAAAGAAAGCTATAGACTTCATTTAGATTTTATCTGGATTCTCTTCCTTCCATATACAACTTCTGTTTTCTCTCAAAACCAAAATTTGGCTGTGGCTTTTTGTTTTGGTTTGCGTACATTTCTAATTTAGTTTGTTGAAATCTTACTCCTTTACAGCACAGACAAGTGGTAAAAATGTCTGCTATATGAAGAAAACCTTGTCACAAAAGATGTGTTATGTAAAATTGTAGTGAATTAAATAGGAAAAATTCCTTAGACCTGTCTATCGTGTGACCAATAATAACTTCTGTTAAGAAACATAATTTTTCTGGAGTTGAAAAGCAAAGGGCTGCTACTCAGGCTCCAAAACATTAACTTGCAATCCTAATTCAGTGAGTAGCATGCTGTTTAAAATAGAATGACAAAATGTTCTTTTTAAAAAAAACAGTGCAATGAATTGTCTTAAATTCTCCCTCAAGGACAATCACGTTCAGATGTTCCTTGGCACTAATTAGTTTCAATGCAGCCATTTAAGAGGATCTCTTCTTCAAATAGAATGGTATGTTATATAAAGTTATGTGGCTATTGGAAGGGAACTCACATACTGCATTAAGGTGAGGGACCAGAATACTACTGGGATGCTTAGCAGCAAATGCTAAATCACAGTTCAGTGAGGTCACATAATCAAATTCCATATTATCCCTTTTATTACATTCAACTAATAAATCTTTGGAAACTAGAGTATGACAAGTTTATCACAGTATTTTCACTTTTCAGTGGTGCATGGAGAATATATATACATACGGAATCTTACAAAAGCAAAAAAAAAAACAAACCCAAAGACCAAAAATACCCCAAAACATCAGCAAGGCCACAATAAGAATGGAAAAAAACCAATCTTAATGCCAGATGCAAACAGACTGTAAAAAGTTATGCTGAAAGATGTGCCTCCGTTTTCAATTTCAACCTTCCCAACTGAAGTAGAGCGGTTTATCATTTAGTTCCAGTGAACAGATTTGCACATCAGACATTTCACTGCATTATGAATGGGACAATGTTAAATATGTTTTCACTGCAGCTCTGCAGGTCACTGGTGTGGGCATAAGCCAAGAACATACAGTTAAGGTTATTACAACATAGCTGTGGGTCATGCAGCTAGCTCTATGCTGACTAACAGCATTTAATGCTTAGATACCGTGGTTTCGTTATCACAAATGAAATGAGAGGGCCCTTTCCTGTGCAGAGACAATCCAAGCAAAAGGCCGCACCATTACACCAGGCTGTTAATTGAACTTTTTTACCACCAGGGTTCAAAAGAAGGAGGGGGTTAAGGGAACTCACTGGTAAGAGCAACATGGTGAACGCAAACCTATGCTGCGGAAGACTTACCATCATCCAGGTACATCTGGTCCAATTCCTCAGGTTCTCGCTTGATCGTTACAGGAATAGGGGCCAAATTATGATTACTTTCCTCATGCAACTCTGGCAATGACAGTGGTTGGGTTGTTGGAGACTCATTTCTGTGAACCTTCGGCAGTTGCTGCTGCTGTTGACCCATTATGGATGAGTGAGTTGGACTGCAGGACTGCAAATAGGTTGGCTCTTGGGTAACAGATGGAACTGGAGAAGAGGGACTGTTGGGATAGAGTGTTTGTTGATAACCAAGGGGACAGCTACTGCTCAGATGTTGACTCACCTGCGGCTGCAGCATGATGTGAGATGATTGCTCGGGGGAGCTTGGGTGCACAACTATAGACCTTGGCACTTCCTGTATGGTGGGGACACCTCCAGCGGGCTGTTGAAGTCCGAGGTGACTGTGGCCCGGGTTGGGGATGCACTTGTAAGGAGAGGACGAAAGGTCGTGCAGCTTGGGGCTTGCGTTGGGAGAGGGTGACATCACGGCGTTCCTCTGCTGACAGGAGGCAAAGCCAGCCACGAGGCACGAACCAGGATCAGGGGGCATCATGATCTGCTGGCTGTAGTATGGTTTAGAAAGAGGGCTTAAGCCTTGGTTCATTGGTCCACAGGTTTGAGCAGGCTCATAGTCATCTGTGGGTTCTGTTTTTATAATTGGAACTGTTAAAAGAAAAAAGGTTTTAAATAAACATGAGTTGCGTATTGGTATGATCAAGTTGGCTTGTGGCTAGGATACCCTTTGCAAAACAAACAACGTCGTGAATAAGACTCTGTGTGTCTTTTGCCTAGTTCTCCCACCCTATAAAAAAAATGAATGAGTCATCAGCACAAGAAAGTCACAGCTGGTTCTAATATTGAAAAGGACTATTTTCTTTGGACTCTCCTCCAGCACTAATGTGCTATAAAAATCTATTTGCAAATAACTGAGCTTCAGTGGAAGCTTTGGACCCAAGGGCTCCATGGATTTGTAGTAATCAAGGCAAGAATTTTAACTTGGATATACTACTGCAGTTCCACGGCTACTGATGGCTCATTTGATAAATGTCTGCACACTCAGTAAACTGGAGCATAACAAGGTAGGGATGGGGCTTTCGGAGTTCAATGAAAGTAAAGTTGCAATGATACATGACAAACTGCTATGTACAAGAAGTTTTCAATTATGAGGATGTTTTTGAAAGATAGGAAATTATTTACTTAGTTTTTAATTTCTGCTAATGCCAACTCCTAACAAATGTCAGTAAGTCTCTGTCTACCAAGAAAAACTGATTCCTGTTCTAGACCTCTGCTTACTTGTCCCAAAAGATGCCCTAATTGAGCTGTCAGGTCAAGTCTCTAAAAACTACCAGAATCTGGACAGAAATGACAGTCAATGAGCATCAACTCAGTCATGACAAGTGTAGAGCTGCTTTCTCAAATCAGAGAAGATCCTTCCTCAAGTCGAAGTGTCTTTTCAACATCATTGGTTTTCTCTCTCAAATCAAGGGGAGGTGCCTTTGAAGCTTCTGCTACAACAGATGCAGTGCAGAGGTAAAAGACACCCACTTTCTCCATCAGGAAAATTATAAATAATAGGGCCAGCCTGGTCTGTAGATGTATTTTTTCTAGATAGATGCAACTCTAATGCATCCAATGCTTGACTGTGGATACATTTATCTTCTTTCTAAAAAATTCCAGTGACACCAGAGGAGATTTTTCAGAATATTCTAATAACCAACCCATTGTGGTACGAAGTTATTAGTGAAACATCTTTGCACAACTCAGCTCAGAGACATGTCTTGCATGAGTGCCTCTGACAATATTTTTGCTTGTGTTTTACAAAAGCCCTTATACATTGTCCTGTTCATGTATGAGTCTTTCTGAACACCTGAAAGTGCACGTGTGCATGTGTACATATAAAACCTCTTTTAACACTCACAGATTTTGCTGGTGGTGAATGCACTTCACTACCCTTGTTTTACAGTCCCCTAGCCCCTTGTTAACTTTGTTCCTTTTATGTTCTTTTACATGTAGATGCTTGCAACACTTGTTTCAAGATTTCTAGCACCCCTAGTAAAAACAGGTCTATATATGTAACAGATGCACAGGTGCTGCTCAAGACAAATGTGCTGGGGATAACGGACTGCCATTGGATTCCTCATAATCTTATTTTCACCCTCTTGCATGCTGTACACTGGATAGCAGGGCTACTAAAGCACTTGGTTGCAGAGAAGCAGATTCCAGGTTCAGTGACAGCTTTATAAAACCTCTATCACACCCTTTACGAAAATGCAAGACCAAAGAAATGCACCTAGATAAACACAGCAGCTCAGATACTGTAAGAAAATACCTTTAACAAGTTCCTGAGCTAGCAAATATTCTCACATGTTTTATATTAGGTTCACTGTGCTTGCACTAACCACAGCACAGCTGGAAATATGATGGTTGTTGAACACTGAATTTTCCCAATATATCACTGTTATAGAAACACCTGTGCTAAATAATTCCAAGCTCAACCACTGCTAATACAACTCCAATAAACCCTGGAGTTGTCTGACTTGTTATAACCCAGGGAAGGGTTATAGCCCTGATGGCAGGCGGGCCGGAGACTTTACAGAAGGCAGGTTCCTGATCTCAGGCTGGTTTCTCATTGTTGTTCTTCTACAGCATACCCTTGCTACCTGATTTGCCAAGCACTTCTTTGTCACTTAGCTTTGAATTATTTTCTCTATAAAAGCAATGCCATGTGGTCCATTTGGAGGCCTGATTAGTGGCCATGAATATAGTGAATCTCTTTTCTGTGTTGCTACACTGAAATACATGCGCTGCAACCAACAGAGGACAACCAGTAAGTCCTGCTCTGCACCAGGTGAATGACTGATGGGTGGGCACGACTCCATTCCAAAAACTCTCTTGGAGATGGTGACAGCAACCAAGGGCGCTCCTGGCTGCCTATAAATCACAGTTCAGAGGGAAAATAGAGACTGGTCTTAATTACAGGGCCAGTCAGGCTAGGTCACAGTAGCTTGTTTGCTAATGGTAGGTTGGTAGCCAGAGAGGGAAACAAGAAGGAGGGATATGAGATTAAGTGGCACCTCCATTTTATTTGACATCTGTTTACAGTGTTTTGCTCTGAACTGATACTCCTGAACATCAGTTATTTCATGTAATGGGAAACAAATTGTCTTTAAATGGACAGATACTACCTGCACTTAGCCTTAGAGGTGCTTAAACTCATTCAACTAAATTGTCTCCATTACCTTTTTTAATGTGTTTTTTTCAACACAGTAAAAGAAGTCACCCCTTGCTCATTATCATATATTTTGTTTGTAGGCTAATCTCATAACCAGAGCAGGTATCACACTGGAAGACAGGAAAAGTATTCATTCTGAAATGGTGAAGGGATTCATATCTGACTTTTCAGGGTTTTGCTATTTGCATAGTCATTAACCCTGGGCAGAGTCAATGTATGCATGTACCAAACTGTGGGATGGCAGCCACTTTAAAAAACTGCAAATGTCTTCATGGCGTACCAGTCTGGAAAAGGAAGGTCTGTAGGATACTTTTTTTTTCCATGAAGAACCCATTACTAATGATCCAGATGATCTGGAATCAGACCTGCAAAGCTGAGCAAGTCAGAAGAAACGTAAGACATTAACACTTCCCTTTTTGGGCAGGCCTCAACTTTTAGTATTTTACATGAATAACAATAGCACTTGACTTGTGGAGGATAGATATACCACAAATTGCCACATTTCACCTGTTAACAGCTTATTTACACTACTCTATCCTGTTACATGCTTCTCCCCTGCCTATGTAACTTCACCAAATGGAGTAACAAGGGCCAAAAATCTTTGCTAGCGTTTGTATTTCCAAACTCAACTATAACTAGCTGCGGGTCTGATTTGATCATTCTGAAAATACTCTGAATGTGTCAAAAGTTGATGTAAACAACCTTAATAGTCTTTCTTTAAAAGGGCAGTCATTTTCTTCTGCTTTTCAAAGGACTGTAGAGACACAAAGCAAGAGCTGTAGGTATTTCAAGGCACACCTTCCAAAACCAATGCATGAACAGCTTGCAACTGTGCTCAGTGGCTACCCACCCACCCTCACGTGTGTCTGTAGTGTTACTCAAACAATTTAGAATACTCATATGTAATAAGGCTACAGTAACTAACACACCCTACCCACCGCCTCACTGACTTTTGGGGGACTGAGATGCTCAGCTGGGGTGAGCAACTGCAGCTGGCACAGAACAGCTGAGAATACAAACCTTAGTGTCCACCTTCACCACTGTCTCCTAGGTAGGCACCCAGTGGGCTCCTTGAGAAAATCATAGAATATCCAGAGTTGGACAGGACCCTCAAGGATCAAGTCCAAATCTTGGACCTGCACAGGAGAACCCTGGGCAATGCATGGGACAAACCTCTGCACAAGGCAACACAGCAGAGAGGGCTATTCCCGGCCAGCCAGGGACTAGTGTTACCACTTACCTATTGACTCATGCTTCATTAACTGCAAATCTTCACAAAACAGAGCTCAAAAGACAGGTTTCGAGCCCTTTTATACATCCTCATGGAGGCACGGTAAGCTAGCTGCCATAATACACATCCATTTCCATCATCACTCACTTGCACAAGTGAATATTCCACACAGTGAGATACAGACAGTACTGTTAATTTTCTCAGGATTAATATTTAACAGAGAACAGTATTAGCATAACTAACTTCTAACTCAATTATTTCAAATCCTAAATGATGTAGTAAAACCCTGCCAGCCAAAAAAGACACTCCTAGTCACACGGCAGGCCTGGACTGGCCATTAACAGCAAAGCCCTACAGCTGTTCAGAACCTGCAAGCACTTTCAGCAGAAACCAGGCTATTTCTTAAATCCAGCAGAGCCATACCAAATAGCAACAAAATTCTGTCTCAAAACTGCTCCGTGGTGCTGAGATAGCACCCGGTCTTTCAGCTGGCTAGAACGAAAAATTGTGACTGAATTTGCCATATGCTGAGATTTGCCCACAATAAACTTCAGCAATGAAGCCAGAATTTATGAAACTGTATACACAAAAGATGATACTGTTTTTACATGTGCTCAGGCTCAGAAGTAACGTTACTCATTTAAGAGACACTACTCTGCTAAGGATCTGGCCCTTGCCATAAAAAGGGAAAAAAGAAGGCAAGTTTGGTTTGTATGGTGAATTTTTAAATGCCTATTACTTCACAATGCATTAGGTCAGGTAACAGGTGATTTTAAACAGTGCTTGATTTTGCATATTAAAATATGACAGAGCTCACAGTTGTAAATTAGTCTGATAAGCAAATTAATTTCTGCTAATTGGTGTTCAATGGTTAGATGATGCCTTTTTAGACTCTGAACACATGTCATTATGTCATCTAATTTAATATGAAGTTCTAAGAACCACACATTGGCAGCAGCCCTGGCTATAAATCAAAGCTTCTTACTCAGAAAGACCAGGGTTATGACATCATACTGAGGTACTGGTGGAAGACAATGGTCCTTCTGTGTGTGTCTGAATCTGGGAGAAATATTTCAGCCAGTCCTGCAAGCCCACATTAAATGAAAGGCCTTTCTAGCAGGTAAAAAGTTAATATATCAAACCTAGAAGAAAAATAATAAATCATGCACGTTCAGTAAAGGGAGTCAGAAAGTGTTCAAATATAAATTATATGTATTTTTTGACAATTCTAACAAGTCTGTTTGCTTTTACACTTTAGCAATCCAGATGGGTTTTTAAACTTTTTTGGAGGGCTGTTATTAAAATATGAGAACTGAGAAAATAAAATCATATAAATTAAACAGATGTTTATCCTGATTAACATTTAACTAACAAATTCCCATTTTCCATGTAGTATTATCAATGTAGACATTTATGGTACTATAATATATTTATTTTACCCTTAAGTTTGATTGAACCTATCCAACAAAATAGCTACCTTTCATGATGCAGACTATGATGTAGTTCCCTGGCACCAGCACAAGGATTTTGGTTAGAGTATGAAAATCAAAACACTACTTTTTTCATCATGTGCACGCACACATGTCTTCAACTTCTAAATGTCTTGCAATTGGTAAAAATTAGGGATGAGGCTTTCAAAAAGAGTTGAGGAGTTAGGTACCTAAATCTTCATTACTGATTTGAACTCTGAAAGGCTCTTTGTGCCTTTGAAATCTTCCTTTGTCAGTCAGTTTTGATGCTGGCAGCACACCTTCAGAAGACACCGCACAAGTCTCCCCAGCTCCTGCTGCTGCTTTGCTGTTTGTTGACCACAGACATAATTAGGGATGTGGACACATCACCATGTACAGCTCAGCCACTCTGGATTTGTGCAAAGACAAAATCCTGGCTGCTGCAGCAGCATTGGCTGGATCCAGCATGCTTGAGTACATCAAGGACCTCTCCCCTCATTCTCACTGTGGAGCAGTTGGTGTCAGGGAGAGGCAAGGGGTTGGCTGCCCTCAGAAAATATAATCCTTCCTTCAGTATCATCCGAGCAGCAGTGGCTCAGCAAAACTTTCTGAAATGACCCACCAACATATCTGCAGCAGTGGTAATCTCAGTGATAAGGGACAAGCATTCAGCCCCTGGGATATTGTGAGACAGTCACTACAGGGACCTGTGCAGATGCTATCTGTGCATTTCCACCTATTAAACCGAAACATTTTTAAAGGTTAAGCTACTATCAAGCTTTAGCTTTTAATTAATAAATCCAGAACACAGTGACTCAGAAACAAAGGGAGCCTCATGCTATCAAGAAGCTGTAGGCAGCATACGTGTGAATGCAGCTTTTATCTGCATAAGTATCTGAATTCACCCTCTCTTGTTAGTGTGCACTGCTACTGGTGCTGCTCATTGGGAGGGCTAACTCTAACACATGCCTGCCTGCCCTTTTTGGGTTTGTTTGGATAGATTTTTATGGGGTCAGATGCATATGTACAGTTTTATACAAGAATAGCTCCAGGAAGATGGAAGCCTTGTGCATACATCTCAGCATATAATCTCGGACAGTGCCATTATCTGATTATCTGATTTGGAAATGCTTTCTAGCTAACTCATTTGCTAAATGCTTTTCAACAGCTGTTCAACTATTAGGTAATTCTACACATATTTATAAACCAGAAGATTATATATGGTGGCTTGGTGCATGCACTGCTAAACCGGGGTGGAAGGAGTGGAAAATAGGTGGAGGGCATTTTGGTTGTGCTAGTGCAGAAGATGGGCGTTGGCTTTTTTTCAAAAGAAAAAGGGAAAACTCTTAAAAGGCACAATTTTCCATCACAACACTTTATTAAATCTTATGATGTTGAATATGAAAATCAAGTCCTGTGATATGCCCATATGGGCTGCTCTACAGCTGTTCCCGCCGTGCAGTACAGCACCTCGCTCCACTACTGCCTTGAGCTGGAGGTTTAACTGTGCACAATACTCAGGCTACGCTGGCCAAGGCTTTTCATGTCAGTTTTTACTCTGTCAAGACATGTTAAAATTCACTGGGTTGAGGTCTTTTTCAATGGTGCTGCATAACATTACACCACCAGTGCTGACTTTACCCCTGCTCTCCTGACAAGAGGAGAAGAATAGGAGAGCAGGGTCTGTGGGAAGCGGTCCTGCAAGGACCGGGGCAGCCTGACAGTCCTCACCACTGGCAGTCCTGTGAGATGCTCTGCAAGGACAGGCTGTCAGGAGGGCATCCTTACAGCACCAGTCCTATCCACAGATCCATCCTCTCTGGAGAGGTGTTTGGACTTGGCTGACCTCAGACATCTCAGCTCCAACATGGTCTTTGTCTTCAGAGGAGGATGCAGTTTCTCCCACAGTCTTCCTTGCCCATGCATTTCACTTCCAGCAGCCTCCACCACTGTGTCCCCTTTAGGATCAATTACTGGGCTAGATTAATTTTGGTGATCAGCCACTCAAGGAGAACAAAAATAAGCATCTCCTGTAATCCAGCCCATGTAATTCTAAACTCCGCTCACTCACACAAGTTTTACCTTTTGACTTTTAAGCTAATTGGAAGATCTCAAAGCCCCATGCTTGCTAACATATGCATGTGAAATCACTGGGAAATAAGGGAGGGAGTCCTCAAGATGCTCATGCAGAGGGGTTTGGTGACCAAAACCACAAGGCTGGGTTTTGTTATCTGAAGCAAAAGATCTGAAAAGGGAAGTACTGCCAAAAGACAACTTTATGCACTGGAAGTTAACTGTTACGGGTGATCACTGCTGCTGCTGTGGATCCTGATGGTCAGACACAGGCAGGGGCTTCTGCACAGTGCTCAGCCACCCCTGCCTGTCTCAGGGACATTACACAGGTACTGCTGGCTTTCCAGGTGAAGAAGGAGCACCACACAGAGAGGCAGAGTTCTGCCCTTAGAGATCAAGACAGACTGCATCTCCAGTTTGGATGGCTGGGCTCTGGCTGACTGCTGAAAACAGATGTCACCTGGATGAAGTGTGGTACCAGCTGGGTACCCACTAGAGCATCCAGGGGTGTAATGCTGGTGAATGCCTCCTCTACTCTGCCACAGACCTTGAGTGGCTGCTGGATGGGAGCAGAAGGACTGATGTACCCAGCGATCATGAATTTTATGACTGTCCTAAATGGAAACAGGACTGACAAAATCTTACCTGCTTTTAGTTACTCTATTAGATGTCAAAAGTAACAATCAACCACTGAGCAGCCAAAATAAAATAAACTGTGACAGTGCATAGTGTAAAAACGAGTAACTGTGATTCTTATTTTCACCTAAAGTAAGTCCCCTGTGGCCAACACTTCTCCCCATCCCTTCTGTTGTCCTATCCTGCCCTGCACCAGCTTTGCAGCAGTCTGGCTGTTCCCTGGGCTGGATGGAAACACTTCCAGCAGGTGTGAGCCTCCAGGCCTAACTCAGCTATGCTCAGTCCCCTCATCGAGGTGCTGCCCTTCATGGCTCTGCTGTGATCATGTTGCATAAGCCACCGACTAGGATCCATTCACAACGCAGGCTCTGAATTTGTCCCTGCTTCCCCAACAGCTCCCAAATCACCATCTTTTTTTCAGAAAGGACTAGGCTGATAATTTTGCCAACCTTGAGCAGGAAAATCCATCGAATACTGAAGAGGTGAGAGGTGTCAGAAGACAATCAGCACAAGCTGTGTGCTGTGTCACATTAGAGCGGCAACGATTTGCATCCTCATTTGGATAATTTTAGATATTTTTAGAGCAGAGGCTTCAGGAAGTCAGGAGGATGCTGACAACAATGTGCAGTGGGCACTAATCACCCTTTTCAGATGTACACCAAAAAGTGGTCCTGCAAGGAGCAGGTAGTTTGACTTTGATGAGCCTTATGGGTCCCTTCTAACTCGAGATACTCTATTCTACAATTCTAAGACCTTCAGTTTCATGCTGCTGTGCTGTAAACCACAATACTAAGGAACATCCAGTCGCCACAGACAGGCTCTCAGCACAACTCCCTACATGCAGCTTTGAAGGACCTGCATCCCCACCAAATCACAGTGGCCAGGTTTTCAGAGGAGCTCAACACCTTGAAGACTTGTGCAGGGAGGCAAAGGAACTGCAGAAAAGCTGACTCTGCAAGTGGAGGCTGTGCAGTTGAAAATCTGGCCCTATGGGTAGTGAAACGCATCTCCAAATAAAGGTTGCCCATAATATTAACACCATTTTAATAAATACTAGAAGCAATGAAATGATTTTTTAATAATTCTTTGACAATTAAGAAGCCTGACAGAAACAGAAACGCTTTATCATCAACTGTTTGCAAAAGAGTACTTTTTCATTCCAGTGAAAGAAACACATCAACTTTCCTTTTTCAATCTTATTAAATATTTTCTAGGCAAACTAGCCTGTCTTTGGTTAATCAAATGTCACTACTTGTCTATTTTCAAAGAAAACTTTCTGGTATTCACCATTCTTGATTATCAATATTCATTAGATATTAGAAAACATAGAGAGCACTCACTCCTATTTGCAAAAAGTAAATTCTTCAACACATTTCCTCTATTTTGATGTACCTACTTAAAAGAAATCTGAACAAACAGACATCTAACCCTTATCATTCAGTGAGTTGTTTAAAGTCTTCTGAGCAGGAGAACGCCTTCAGCTTTCTTAGCAGGTGAAAACACAGGTTTTGGAACCACAGCATACATCTGGTTGCTTGTGTACTTCTTCGGGCTCTCCAGGTTAGTTTATCCCTCAAACGCTACTGCTTACATCTAGTGATTTCAGAAGACTATTTTTCCTATTTCAAATGCATATATGGGCCAATGGTGTAATAAATTCATAGAAGCAAAATGATATGCAGTCATTAAACAGAAGTCAAAACCACGTGTTTTCCTGGAGGGTGGGGTTCACAAATGCAGTGTTCACCAATGGTTTTCCAAAATGTTCTGCTGCACGTAATGGAGCCTCAGAGCCCATCTGCACAAAGCTGCAGCAACGGAGGCACTTTAAAAGCTGAATATCCAAGAGTCTGCTCACTGTGCTCTGCTCAGACTCCTGACTGCAGCAACTGGTCCGGAGCCTTCCTCCTCAAATTCTGATGGGATGTGGCAATGCAAAACGTATCAGTACTTACCACAGGAGCTGTGGGAATTCACCTGTGCCAGAATGGTATGGAAACTACTTATATTTCTGCACTAGGCATGTCTGGAGAGGAGTCTCAAGAGCCTACAGCCTGCAGGCTCCAGGACAAAACTGATATGCAGCTGCTCAGTGATGCGTAACATTAAAGTAATACTGAAAAAATGACATTACAGTCATTTCTGTACAATATAGGCTACGACAGGATTCAGGGGTTGCTCAGATTTAGCAGAACAGTAAATCAAAATTTCAATTAAAAGTGGATTATGAGTACTTAGGTTTACAGTCTGTCCCAAGCCAAAGACTCAAGCAAGCCAGTTTTCAAGACCTTGGCTCCATTTGTGAAGCATCTACTTTCTGTTTTGTTTTGTTATTTAAACTTTTCATTTACAGAGCAGTAAGATTTTAATGTTCACAGCAATTATTTTGTTTCTGAAGCAGGAACTTATCTTCACAAAGGAAGTCCCTGCTCTGCAAAACACTTGAGCTAACAGAGGAAAGGTACAATCCTGCCATATCTCCGCAACACAGGAGAAGCCTTAAGGCGACGAAACCATAACACTCTGCTGGAGATGGCAGCTTGTGCTGACTGCACGTCACAGAGCTGTACTCCATGGAGACGCTATAGGACCATCCATAGGAGGTGGGATGAGTGAGGCCACGTGTCCCTGGATCCACTGGCTGTTCTCCCCTAGGGAATGAGGAGAAATAGGAGCTACAGGAAAAAAGCCCTACTGCTCTGCGGTTGGAGCTGAACAGCAAGCCCATGGCTCTCCCACTGGTCTGCGTGTACCCACACCCACCCCAGGAGCACGGCCAGCAGGCTCACACAATATTTATGCTTTAGTCCACGTACAGTATTTTGCTTTGGCACGGTCCAGTTGAGCTGTAAAATACGTCTAATGTGCGTTATGAAGCTTTCAAAAGCTCCCTCATGCAGCAATACCTGCAAAACTACAGTAGGCACTGAAATAATAGCATTCTGATTAGTCCTAAAGCAAGGAAGGAGAAGCAGCTTGCAGGATACCATCTGATCTGTGAAACTACATCTTACACTTGATGATCACTGACATTTGCTTCTCAAAGCTCTTCACCTTCTCTGTTTGTGGGATTTGTTTAAACAAGAGGCAAACTGTTAACTGGGCCAAAATCACTTATCTCATTTACATTTTTTACACTGATCACCCAGTGGCTGTTGACTCAAGTATTTTTTCCTTATGAGCTAAACTTTAGTTTTCTACAATGTCTTGAATCACTATGAGAACGTTGTGACTGAAAGCAACTAAGGCAGAACATCCTAAAATGACTCCTAGAAATGCAGCACCATAAATCACTGATTCAGTCACTGTATACAGTTTGCAAACATATGGTTGAGGTGACTGTATGCATCTTTGAAAGACAAGATGGAAAAAAACACCAGCCACATAAAGGCAGAACCTTAAAGCTCTAGCACAGGCATTACAACACAGCATAATAAAAACATAGTATACTATTAATTCTGATGATTGCAGAAGCACATTCACTCTTACCACTGTAATGAGAGAGGCTGCGAAGAATACAACCTGTTTTTCAATTACCTATATGCACATATACACGTGTATTAAGAGAATGTGAGTGGAGAACCAAACAGGAATGGGAGCAAAGCATATTTACTATGAATACCTTTCCTTTACCCTATCCTGGTGTTACACTTTTTCTTTCAGGTTTCCCTACACTGAAATGAAAAGATTTCCCATAAATTTAAATCGGTACAGCAGACTAAAAAAGATGTCCAGTGATTTCAACAATTACCATAATTAAAGATGTCTTTGCAGAATAAAGCCTAGGCTGTTTCTCTGTTGCCTTTCACTAGTCATATATTCCCACCTCTTCACATCAAATGAAACATCCAATGTTTCAAACAGAGAATGGGGGCAACATAAACCAACTCTGCAGCAGTGAATGCTGTTCCCATGGTTTAGAATACAATGGTAAAAAATGGCCTGTGTAAAGGCTGAAGGGAAGATGTTGCTTAATAAACAGTAGTTATGACGAGGAATGAATCTGAAATATTTATGAGGGGAACTTGGGTGACAAGGCACTACCTGATTGCCTGTACAACTGATTTTTGTTGCTGAAAAGTGTTGTGGAAGAGAATAACAACTCTTTTTCTTTCCAATTTAAGAGATGAACAGTCTTTAAATATACACAGACATCCCCACTGGGGATGAAGTTTGCATAAGTAGGCTGAGTCACTGAAGCATAGCTACACAGCACATATGCAATAAGCAGTCAGTTGCCCATGTCAAGTTTCCTGTACTTTTATTATAAATTAAAGTCCTGATAGAAGTCTGAAATGCACGCATGCTAACTGGGTGAAATTCCAAATGTGTACTTTAAGGGATTTCACCTACAAAAAATTGGCAGGTCTCTTCAAGTCCTGCGACATGACTCAAGTATTGGTTTGTGGGAATCTCCCCAGAAGGACTATTTTCACTTGGAAAGTCTACAAAAAAGCACCTAATAATTTTTCTAATTCCTCTTCCTTCTAAAACAACAACAAAACAAGCATCCTTTTATTCCTGCCTTCCCCAAAAGAAGGGGAAGGCCCTAGAAATAGAGCCATTTCAAATAATAATAATAATAATAATAATAATAATAATAATAATAATAAAATCCAAATTTCCTTGCTATTAAAATCTTCATTACAAGCCTGCTTGGAATTCAGCTATCATGAGTGACTTTATTGTCATTTCATAGCTATCAATATAAGCTCAAAAAAAGTACTGTCATGTGTTTCCAAACATTTCCCATACATAAATCATTTTGTGTGGAGCACTTTGATCTCTGTTGCCCATCTCAACTTTCATCCTGAGCAAGACAGCGAGGTACAGAATGACTGCAAGGAGAATCCACACACCACTTCCAGCTCAGAGCCCAGCATGGTTACAATGCTGTGGTGCAAATTCAGAAGTGTTATTCAAATGCAATGTATCTTCTGGGGCCAGAAATTCAGATTCAGGGTTGACAGCAACTTAGCAGAGAGCTCAGTGCCTTCACAATTTGTAGATACATGTGTTTGTGTTGTGGTTCTTCAGCTCCCAAAAGCAGAAGCCCTTGTTCCAATAGGTCTCTGCGACCAACACAAATGGAAATAATCTGCAGAAGAGGTCTCTTGTGTGGACAGCAAACAGAAAGGCACCTCTCGTGGGTTGATTCTCACTCTCATTTTAGAACACCAGGTACACATCCAAATTATTCAGGTTACTAAAAAACTATCAGAGCCATAAGTCTTTCTAAGTAATCATCATTATCTCTCAGTTTTGACTAGCAGAGATAAGGAACATGTTTTGTTACCATTGGCAGGGAGATAGGTGAAAAGCTGGTACTGGCTTCTCTTTCTTTTTCCGTTGCAGACATAGAAGTTGACCTGAACAGGGCTGGTAATTCTCTGATTGCGGAAAGGTGGTATCTCAACCACCAGTGAATTCTGCAAAAGCAACACATCAGAAAGTCAAGACACGACTAAGGCAGTCAAGCTGTACAACAGTATTCAAACATCAACCCTGAAAAGGAGGTGCTTGGGCTCCCAAGGAAGAAAATCCTCTGCAGGGAAACTGGTAGGTTTTGTGGGCAAGGATGGCCTCCCACCAACTCCTGTGTCCATTCCATGGACTCTAGAAGCAAGGAAAATATTTTAGCATGGTTCGGATCTTTAGAAAATCACTAGCTTTCACTTCTTCCCTTTGGACAGCAAATATGACACTGCATATGGACAAGGCTCCATCCCCCCTGCCTCTGTCAAGAATCTGGGACCACAATCAAATTGTGGTGTCTAACTCAGCAGGAGAAAGCACAACAGCTCAGTTGGCAGGTCATCCCCAGTATATCTCAAGCTAACACAATTTCCTTTGAAAGCCATTAGGACAGGATTATTCAAATATTTCCATTTTCCACAGTGCAGTATTTTTTCATATAACAACTCAGGAAGTTTTAAGCGTGCTAGTTTCTGTAGATAGGAGATCTTGCAAGAACATCTAGTGATACAGGAAGAAAGGCTGGACAGCCTGTAGATGATCTTCCACTGTCAGAAACCAAATGCTCCAGGTATAGGGCTAAGGAAAGACTTAGCTGCTAGGGCATCAACTTACACAAACGCACAGTGCAATCTGCTATGACCATCAAAACCTCCCTTGGCACTTTTTGAAAGAATAAAATGGAATGCTCATCTTAGCATTTGGCCTGAATTCAGCTGAGATCTTTAAATCGTTTGCCTGCAGGTCTGCAAGTATTGCATATTCCTGGAGACATGGAATAGTGGACGTACTTCCCACTTAGAGTCATGGCTGAGAGAGCCACACTTCTCTAGCGTGGGGTTGATCTCCTGTGAGGGTACTCATGTTTCTTTTGCTGAAGATAGAGGAGAGCCAAGGAAAACGATCAGAAATTGCTTTGGGAGCAGAGGAAAGAACTGACCCAGCACGATAGAAGATGAGCAGACAGGGCTGGCCCATCCTGGACAATGAAAAAATATTTTCCAAATGGTCTCTCCTACTTTTGGAATAGCTTCCAGAGAAGGTTTTTTACCCCATGCTCACGTTAAAGAAAGATTTCCAGGAGGGGAGGCCTAAGTACTTGTTCTGTTTCAGTGCCAAAGCCTTGGAAATCCCTCTTTAGTAACAGTGCTGGAGAAAGCAATATATATTTTTCATCCTGATGTTAAAATATTTAAGGCAGACTTACTGGCTTGCACATTTCTTTGTCGGTTTTGGCTTCCATTTCCCACACATGGTGACCATCTAAAAGACAAAAGAAAAAGATATCTAGTTCTGTCCTTTTTTCCTCTCCCAAGCCAAGGAAGGACTGACTTTGTGAAAAAATCTCTTTGAAGGGGCACTGCATATATGAAAAACAGCTCTCAAAACACATTGCCAAAGTGTTGCCCAACTGAGAGACCATCTGGGTGGGTAACCTGTGGCAGGAGTCTGCTCAGCTTTTCTGAAGGGGAAAACCACAATCCAGAGCACGTGATGCTGCGACGGGGAAAGACATTGTGAGTTTGTTCTGCCACTAGTCTGGATAAAATGTGCAACTGTCGTACACCTTAGTTTCCTGAACTTTCAGGCAACAATACTGCTACGTGTAAGGCCTTTTGATCACTGCCTATGCTGTATGTCATATTCAACATTAATATTAAACACAACAACAAAAAAAGGTAGTATTAAGAAACTCCTCAGCCATGCAGTGTTTGATTTTAATATACTCCTAGTCTGGCTTGTCAGAATTCTTCTGCTTGGATCAAAAGGCAAGGCCGTAGGCTGGGAAACACTGCGTTTTGCTCCATTCTAAAGTTGGTTTAGCTTAGCTACAATGGTCCCACTTCTGGAGCTGCTTCTAGTGGTGTGTTGGGTCCTCCTAATTTACTGTATTTCTGTTTTCAAGCAAACACAGATTTAATCCACAGCTGTAACTTTTTCTGGGGAAGAAATTGGTTTTGTCCAGTCATTCTTTCTGCACATCACTGATAAAGAAATAACTTGTCAATAACAAGGTGGGCTCTTACTTCCCTGCATCTTCAAACCTCAACAGCAAAGAAATCAGAAAAATAATAGAGAATATAAGATTTCCATTCTGCCAGCCTAGAAAAACACATAAGGCCATAAGTAGACTGCTGGCTAAGCTGGGCAGGAGAGACACAGGAGTCCTACCACTGTCAGATGTTACTGAAATGAACAGGAAACTGAGACTTTGTGTCATCTCTTTTGCACATTTGTTGTGGCATCAGGACATGCAAATATTAGTTATTTTGAACTTCATCACATAGATGTGGGCCTGCCTTAGGAAAACAGCTCTTTGAAAGGTAAAAGAGTGAATGTACTTTTTCTTCTCTGTTCACTTTCATTGCCAGGATGGAGGTGACGCATTTAGAACCGCCTGATTTATTACAAATGTCTGTAAATTATATTTTTGTGTACAGCTGTCCTACTGTGAAAGGAATGCTGCTGAGGGACTAGCCCTGGCAATTGTTTTAATGTCCAACCCCCCCTTTTTTTTAACCTATGGAAAGAAGTGCAATGTGAAGGTCGCAGCACAAATACCACAGTGGATTTGGCAGGTCTTTCTGTAGGAAAACAATTAGCAGATCTACCCTCAGTTTCTTCCTACATTTTAACTTGTGATGCTGGAAAAGGAATCCCTTTAATTGGTACTGCCACGTTCGGCTGCGGGGAAAGAAGGAGCAGCCAGACTGTGCTCGAGTCTCCTTAACGATGCCTTTGGAGAGTGCCAAAATTGAAGCAGACTTCTCGGGAGGACTGGTGATCACTTCACAATTTATACAACAGATGCTTCCCCTGAGCTGTCAGTAGAAAAAACCTGACCGAAATTCAGCAAGCCAGGACACATCCCCTGTCTGGGAGCAGCCCTCTTTATTGCCAGCCCTCTCCTCACAGAGGACCTGTAGCCCTTCCTCCCTGCCCCTAATTAATTCAATCAGTTGTAAAAGCAACACAACTCCGACACTGTCACACATTTTGCAAAGTCTAGGAACTTCTGCTTTGTAAGGGGTTTGTTGGGTTGGTTTTTTAAAGTCTACAGACGTCCAGACTAGTAGTTAACATGTGTTCAATTTGCCTTTGTAAACGGATTACCAGAAGTTCAGGTTTTTTTACTACGTTTAATTTCTGCTTTGCAAGACGAATGATCTGATTCAGGTTTCTGGTTTTTATTTCCTGCCGATACTTCAGTAAAATTCAAAATTACTCCATCTCCAGCTAATCTTTCAAGTGCTTCACGCAGCACTGTCTTTTTGCATTTTTTAAATTTTTATGATGACAAAAACACTGTAATCTAAACTATTAGGAAAATAAAAATCCAGAGCCATGGCTTCTCTCATGGAAGCTAATAAGAACAATACGGGCTTTGCTCCAAGAAATTCCCTTGAGACTGTCCAGACCATCGCTGCTCAGCAATTGAGGGGAAAGGGAAGAGAGGGAAGAAGTAGGGAATAGACAACTCATTAACAGCTAGTGACATTTCGTTTAACAAAAACACAGGGAGGAGAAGTTGTTATGAAGCAAGAAACCAAAAAAAAAAAAAAAAAGACAATTCCTCATATTACGTCTGGTGAACCAAGAGGGAAATCTCAACGCCCACGGACTGGGATCAGCTCCAGGAGGGAAACCTTAGACCACTACGTCAACTTTTTACAGTAAACATGTTTTGCAGGTTTATACAGTTCAGCCGAAATTAAAAGTAAAAAAGAAAAAAAGAATAATGGCTTCAGACTGGTTTGTGGGAGCCCTAAGCACCAAGACAACCTGCCTATGCCAGAGAAAATGGTTTTGCCCCAGTGCCCATCCACTGGGGAGCCTGGTGAGCAGGCGGGATGCCGCCTCCTGTCAGCGTGTGCTGGAGCAGCGAGGGCTGCTCGCCCACAAAAGTTTCCATTGTACGCCTGCCACATCTGCAGCAACGCGCCTGGTCTGGGCCCGAGGCAACTCCCTCCTGGCCGCCAGCCAACCCAAGTACACCAGAGCAATTTATACCTTTCCAAAATGCAAATAATTCAAATTACAGACATAACACAAAGCTGAAGCAGACACATTTCAGGCATTCCCGTTAAAGTTTACTCTCTGGAATTACCGTACCCAAATGGGCAGTTGTTATACAGGGAGGGGGAGAGATGGAGTCAGGAGAGGAAGGAGAGGAGGAGGCACGGAGGAAAACGGAGAAAACGGCTTTTCCAAAGGCCTTATTTCATTCCCTTTCATTTCACTATTTACTTTTACCAAGTAATAAGAAGTGTCTTCTCCAAACCAAATGCCTGGCTTTGTTCTGGCATTTTTAAGATTTATAAGTGCAATATTTTGAAGAGAAAGACAGTTCTTTATATAACTGAAAAATTGTGTTGAGGTATTATACTGGGTTTCTTTTATTATGTAAGGTTTTCTTTTACAAAATGGAAATAAAACCAAAACATCCGTGCACAGAACCGCAGGGCAGAAACCCTGCAGAGTCCCCGGCGGAGTGCCCCACTCCCTCACTGCCAGCAGCAACAGTGACTGACCCGACAAAGCCAAGGCTTCACGTGTGAACTGTGCCACGGGCTGGATGAATGACCCTCAAATCTCTCCTCCTCCAAAGAGGCAGCGCAGGAGTGCGGCAGTGCCGGGGGAAGGAGAAACCCCCCATTCCACACAGGCTCTCTGCCTGCGCCCGGGCTGGACGCTGTGCTAACAGGTGGCCATCAGCACTGCCGCCAGCTGAAGACACCAGGTTTGTCAGGAAGCCTGACATTTAGACCGATCGCTGTTATTTATAGCTATCCCAGCTCCGGGTGCACTTCGCCACCATCCGCTTCTGGCTTTTTTTTTTTATTTGTTGCTGAGACACTCGGAGCACCTGGGATTGCTCATGACGAAAATGCCATGAACCTACTACGTTATGTGGAGTGGGTTTTCAGCTCTGCAAAGCATAAACACCCTGTTTTAACATGGGGTGGCTGAACAGTGAATGGGCCTTTGTAGTCTGCTCTTATCAGCCGCTCACTCGGCGTTGAAGGAAACTGCGCACAAGTCCAGAAGTAAAAATACTCTAATTCATCAGGGAATTCCCTGCAGTATGAGTCACCGAACGGCTTCCCCACCACACCCAGCTACAAGATTTCCACATAAAAAGGCACCATAGAGGCCTGTTTTAACACAGAAGCAGCACTAAAAAGTAGTTGTGTAAATCTAGCAGCATCAGTTATTCACGTATAGATCCTAGCGGACCACGACATACAGATTTTCTTCGTGGAAGAGCAACACAAAGAGCTTTCTAAAGACACTTTTGTAACATCTTCCCCTCATCTCCACTCATTTGGACAGATACCACTTTGGTTCCTAGGACTGGATTTACCTTCGTACCCCAGGGAACTCAAAGTATAGCATCAGGAGCTTGCAAGCTCACAACAGTCAAGCCACCAGCGTAACTTTCATTCCAAACCAATGGACTGCAGAAAGGGGATCAAGAATATACAAGAGCAAAAAGACCCCCAAGCCTGGAAATGCAGGAGGGTACAACATCTGGCAACCACTTAAACCTTGCCTCTATGAAATGGGCATAATGGGAGCGTGCAGATGTATTTAAGTGATTCCACTTTACTACAGGAGGTTAAAACAGTCTATATTCTTTAGTAGACCTATGTTCACTTGAGATCTGAGAAGAACAGACATTATGTAGGATTTCACTGCCTGTACACTGGGTACATTTTATATTCTTCCAACCAGCAGTCCAACAGAGTTCAACTGCACTGGCTGCACTGTAAATCTGTATTTACATTCATATATTCCAAGCAAAATGGTGAAACAAGCCTTACTCTCCCAAAGGAACCGATTACTTGATTAATGTGTTGTGAGATTACCCTGAACAATAATTCCTGTGTTACATCCCAGATTACTTTAACATGTCCAACACAGGCAGGGCACAGATGCAATTGCAGAGTCATTTTGAGGTGCTCTGCCTACTTTCCTATTTGGCTCTAACAATGCATATTTAAATCCCTGAGGATTGAAGGATTTGCAAATTTTCAGTTTGCACCCCAACCCCTTTTTCCTGGTAAGTACCCTCATGACATTGAGATGACTGATCTGTGAACACATTCAGAAGGAATGGATAGGTTTCCATGCAAAGAGGATGAAGACTAAGGTGAAGTCTCATCATTCAGACTTAAAAGTTATCCATTTCTATGCAGAGATGCTATCAGCTTCCAGGGCAGGGGCAAGTCGAGCCAGATCTGCACCTGGGCTGGCAATGAGAGAGGCAAGGAGGCAGCTATGTTGCTTGGAGGACAGCACTCCCCACACCAGTCCTGGGCATGACCCACTGGCAGTGTCTCACCTGCTGGCACATATTTGCTGGCACAGGTGCACTAGTGCCAGATTTTGCAGAGGCAGTAACCTTTTCTCAGCCAGTCTCGCAGGTTTCTTACTGTGAACAATGTTTCCCCAGCTGAACACCAGCAAGGGAAGGGAATCCTACCAAGTGGGTGCGATTCCGTGCCTGTGCTGACACACTGGTGTGTCTTAAAGACACTTACGAGGGTCAGACTAAGGGTGAAACAACATCAGCCAAGCAGTCTGGTAGGAGATGTACAGGGAAGATGGGGCAGGAGAGCAAGAAAACGTGCAGAAATACAGAGGCAGCAGAGAGTAAGTATCTGCAATCTAAGTGGTCATTTACATTTCCGATGTAAATGATCATTCTTTTGATCTCCTCAATGGTACTTTGCTCTCCTGAGATTTACATCTCTCGGGGCTCTGTGAGCAGCAAGAGGCCTCCTGCTCCCAGAGCCACCTTCAGAGCAGCTCTACCTCCTGCTGCTGCTCCTTCTGGTGTCATGGCCTGCCTACCTACTGCCCAGCACCTCATCCTTGTTTGCCTCTCCAACCACCTTGATCTCCCCACTTTGCTCTTCCACTACTTTTACTATGAGACCACATGGCTAGACAGATTTTTGCTTTATTTCCCTCTCCCTTGCCAGGAAGTCCCCCAGCTGTTCTTCTGCCCTCCTCACAGTCTACCGTCCTGCTGCAGAGACTTCCCCCACAGCTTTGCTCCCCATCCCTGGCATGCCCTCTGGCATGCATCCGTCCATGTGCAGCAGGGTTCAGGCATAACTGACCTATTTTCATTTCCACATCAAAGGTGCTGCATTTGTTTGTGTCTCATCATAAGCATTTTTGCAGCATATGTATTTTGTCCATTCCTTCAGCTATACATTTCTGCAGTACTGAGCTGAACACTATGTAGACTTAGGTGTGTCTGTCATCAATATGATGCTCTCAAGTTACTTTTTCTCTCTTCGTTACCTTACATTAATAATAAAAAAGTCATGCAGCGACCAGGTGATAGAAATCCAGCACAAACTGGATCTTATAGTACTTTGGCATTTGTGCCAGACATGCGCTTCCTCTCTGGTTGCTCATCTGGGCGAGCCAAAAGCTGAGGGACTCGCTTTGCCTAAATGGCAATGCCTAAAGGCTTTTCAGCTGCTTTTACCACAGTACGCCTAACAGACTTAATTACTCTGAGTTCAAGTGTTTGCAAATGAACTGTAATTTTAGTGCAGGTAATTAAAAGGAGGCACTGTGCTGACAACTGACTGATCGGTGTTCATTTTGAGCCAAAACCATTGGAATGATCTGCCAGATACTATTTTCAGCAGAATGGAAGCTGGTTATGCAATTTGTGTTCTCTGGCACCTCCCCCTATTCAAATTATCATTGGTTCGAGGGTTTTATTTAACAACTTTAAGTAATTCCAGGTCTAAGACACACAACTTCCAAGTAAAACTGCAGCTTGACATCCCTGAAAAATCTCTCTAGAGCAGGCAGGTCAAACAAAGCACACCCAGCACAGCCACCCACCAGCAGTCATGACAATACTTCACTCTGGTTTTGATTACGTTCATGTAATCTCCTTGTCTTCACAATTTTACTTTCCTCTGTGAAGCTCTAGTAGGCTGAACCTGTGACTCTGCAGCTGAAACTGAGTAAAATATTCCTGGTCCATCTTCTTCGGTCTAATCTGTCTCATATTTTCTCACACTATGGGAGTAACAAACCTCACAGCCAGTTTAAATCAAGTTCCAAATTTTTCTTCCATGAACAGTTCTTTTCCTATACTTCTGTGTTGGATGCCAACACCACCACCTGTATTATAGCTACTTCTAGTTCTTTCTCCTCTTAAGATGTAAGTTTGATCCAAATGTTTTCAACCTTCTTGATTAGTTTTTGAGACTCTTTGTTTTATTTTTATGACCACATCTTTTCATCTTCCAGAAATATCCCATTATGGCAACTCCTTGTGACATTTTAGCAGAGTCTAAACAGTAAGCTTTTGAATAGCATTTTTATTTTTTTCCATCTCATTGTCCCACTCATGTCCCTTTTTTTGTCTCTCTATCCAAGAAGGTCAGGCTCAATCTTAGAGGTCCTTCCTCCTCCTCTCCTCTGATTTTTCATCTTGACATCAGCTTCCCAGCAACAAGGTATACCTTGAAAATTACTTATCTCTCTATTCCTCTCTTAAATGTAATTATACTTTCTTCCACATTGCTCTTGAAGGTGTAATCTTACTTCCTTAATAGACTGAAAAGGAATGTGATCCTCTTCCCTCATCTCTCCCCACTTTTTCTGTGATGTGCACCTGAGTAAAGGTGGTTTTCAGTTTTACCTTTTGTTTTTCACTACCCTATTCTATTTTCAATTGGGAACAAACTATTATCCCCAAGTGGAGTCTGTTTTGCCTATGACTGCAACTGATAAGCAATCTCCCTGTCTTTATCTTTACCCATGAGCTTTTTGATCTTATTTTCTTCCCCTGCCCTGTTGAGGAAGAGGAGTGAGACAGCAGCTTGGCGGGCACCTGGCAGCCAGCCAAGGTCAACCCACCGTACTTCTTTCCTCCACTGTATGCACTGATCATTGGACTCAGCTTTCTTGTAAGGGCTGTGTGTTTGGGCAGAGGGTGCTACTGGAATTGTAACAGTAAAAACTATTTGAAATCTTGTTCTAGTTGCAAAAGCTCAGATAGAAAGCTTTGATTGCACAGATGCAGCTGTTTGAAGCCACTTAGTCTAGAAGACTTGAAAGAATAAACTTGATGCATTCAGCCACCTTTTCTATAAAAATAAAACATTTACAGGATTACTCAGACAAGTGACTTTTGAGACCATATGGTTATTCCTTATTTCTCTGTTGACCACAGTAAGTATCTGTGATTGATTGATCTCACTCTTCACTGTGAGAGCAACACTCTGGATGAGGCTTGTTGCCGCTGACACCATCTCATGCGTGTATGGCTGCTGTCCCACTCTGTCTTCACCATTCCCTAGACTAAACAGCCAGGAAAAACTGAAACGTGCTGACATTTCCTACGAGCTGCACCACTACTCCTCTGTGCGCGTGAAAGGGTTCCACCATCAAATGACTCCATCATCTGATGACACTATTCGCCCAAGGATATCTATTTCTGGGCAGTGGCCAGAAACCCCTTCAGCTATCAATATATCTCTAGGAACTAGGTTCAAGTGACCTTCATGTGAACTCCATGCTCCCAACTTGCATGCCTTTGAAGTTTCCAGTTTATCTAGGATCCCGAATTTTTAACCTGAATGCGCATGAGTCAGCGTGCAATCACTCACTGCCAACCAGAACATGTGTCCTGAACTTGGATAAACAGATAGATAAAGACAAAATTATGTAGTATTTGTCCATATGACTAGAGGGGGAAAGAGAGTTTTGCCACTTGCTTATTTATTACGTGAGCTACAGTATGATTACCCGTGTGAAACATGACCCCTTCTTGGCCAGTTGCCCCCCAAACTGTGACTGCTACTGGCAGTGGAAAAAGCAATGGAAAGATCTCTGAGAATGTAAGATCTTTTACCACATGGAGCTCTGCCAAGACTCAGGTCACCCGTCTCCCCATCACATCACATCACGTCAAAACAGACTCCAAACCCTAAGCTCCACAGCGTATCTAAGTCAAACCAAAAAGCCCACATGGTTCCCCAATGCATCTGTTCCATCCACGTGCCACTCAAATGCTTCATCAACATATCGTTTTCCACAACTTTTTATAAGTTCTCCTGAAGCTAAAAGACTGCATTTAAGTTAGCTGCCACACAACAAGGTAAACTCTGCTCACACGACACACAGGAAACAGCACTTAATTTATCAGACTGATGAATACCTTTAAGCAGCAATTGATTGACTCCAATGAGACAGGGAAATCTGAGAGGAACAAAAAACTGTGAAATGCTTGAGTGGACACCTAAATTCATCCAGCTTCCTTCTTTTCCATATGGCATTTCCTTTGTGCAAACATTTGGCTGACCAAGCTTGACCACACGTTTAACAAGAGGCAAACTGCAAGTTGTACTATCTGAAATACTTAAAGAAAGATATGATTTCCTTTGGCATATATACAAAAAAAAAAAAAATTGCTCACTGCACCCAGTTATCTTTCATCTGCTCTAGTATAACTATTACCACTACACATCAGCACCTTCATGTTCTAAGAGCAAAACCTGTTCCAGCAGGGAAGAGGAACAGTTTTGACAGAAAAATCCATTTAACAAAATAAAAAAAAGAGCAGAATGAACAGTTGGAAGCAATAACTAAATCTGAAAAGCACTTTAATTGCTTGAAACAATTAAAAAAGAAAAAAAATCCCTGGAGGAAATGTTGCTTATGTGCTGTTTATTTCTCTGTCTTTCAGGAACTTTGAGTATCAAAGGCTTTGGGCACAATTGCTGAGGATATTATGCAATTAGGTTACAGAGCTTGTAGGTGCTAGGATTACCGTCGATTTGAAGTTGCAGTAATTAACAACATGTTCAAAATCACTGAAGTCTGTAAGTCTGGAGTTACTCAGAGATACAGCATTACAAATTGTGAACTCTATAAATGTCCATCAAAGAGAGTGATGCATCTTCAGGGAGGAGCATTTGGTATAGGGAAGCTTTGATGCAGGCCTTTGACCAGGACAAAGTGGCCCTCAACATTTAAAGCCCAGAATAAGAATTTCAAAGTCAGTGTTATTTGAGAGACTAATCCCATAGAGAAGTTGGATGTTAACATTTCAGCCTTTTGGCTCCTTAAACCTCTTGTCTCGAGCTCTCATCACTAAACACAAAAACAAAGAAATGGGTTTGGAGTTCTAACTTAACTAGTGGTAACTCAACTGAATGATTATTAATAATAATACATCAAATGACTATTTCTTCCTATAGATCACAACTTGATAATAATGAAGATTCAGTCAGTTTAACCTGATCTCTTAGGTATGTCTAGACTTGGTCAAATCCATGAAGTCCAGAAATACTTGAGCTACTTCCAGTGTCAAAACTACTCCAGCTACAAGAGCAAGGAGCAATTTTTGAGCAAGGAGTAATTTTCAGGGTAGATTAACTCTTTCAGATCTCAGTATGAGGCTCTTTCTAAATCCCAAAATACCTTGGGCTATTCTTTCTATCCCAAAACATCCTACAGCATGCTAAGAAGACGCAGCCATAACTTTCTTGTGCTTTGTTTCTTGGCATATTGGCTTTGTGTCTCATCACTGGGCTTTCACTCATCTGTTACATTTTGTGAACAGAGGGGAAATAAACCCAGGATTTTTCCACCACACTCAGTTTTACAGATCTCTAATCATAATCTGATATACTAAGAGCAAGAAGCCTGGTTGTTTCTGTTAGGCTTTTGTTCTGCTTTGTGCTCAGTAATCCATATTACTTTTAAAAAAACAGCTTTGAAAACAGAGTGTTCATAGAACTGATTACCAAAAGAAGGTAGCTGACAGATACACAGTCCTTAAAACACACTCTTCAAACACCTCTGCATTTTCTGAACTTCCTTCAAGATTCTGATGCCTGGGAAATAGCAGGTTTTTAAATTATAATTAACTAAATCAGTCTTTTTTTGTAATTCCAAATCACAATCCATGCAGATGCGTGTGTTAACAGGAAATATTTTGTCTCTCCTAGACAAACACTTTCTCCTGTAGCTAACAAACACCAACTTCATTTCATCTGCTTTTGTAACTAAAATGCACACCTTGCCTCCACAGTGAATCCCAGCCTACAGACATCAAGGGCCTTTGCCAGTAAGAAGTTGCAGACTTCTTGATATTTTACAAAGTACTGATTCTGGTGAAAAATAGATAGGTGTTGGACATTCTAAATGCAGCATCCAACAACCATGACACAAATACGACACTTCTGAACCTCAGGAAGAGAAAAGCATGACCACGAAGAGAGACAGAAAGTGAAAGAAGATAGGAAAAACAATTATTAGTGTAATATTTAAGAGTCACTGTGGGGCTCCCCAGTCTAAGGAAATTCTGAATTTAAGAGTGAAACCTCTCAAAGTACATTTAGCATTCACATTTTCACTACGTTATTTATACGAAGGGGGGGGCCTTCTGCCTGAGCACTGGACACACTGAACACAGTGAGGGCTTCTCCTTCCAGAGGAGGTCCTCACAGCACTTCTCACGTGGTCCTTTCAGTGTGCCGTGCCTTCACCCCTTCCTCCCGTGTGAGACACAGAGTCACAGGCATGCAAAGTTTGCTTTGCTCTGTTTCACGTGTCTCTGGGCTGAACAGCAGCCAGTAATGGGTTAAGCTGAAAGAACCAAGCCAGTGCCTCCCCGGCAGAAGGATTGATTCGATCATTCTTCAGGGATTCCCTCTTGTATGAGTCACTGCTGAGACTGACTCCCGAGGAAAGGAGGCCAGGATAATGCCATTACTCCAGAGACTACAACAGCTGAGGGCTAGCCCTGAAGACTGAAAGCCTGGGACTCATGCTTGGAAAAACACTCAGTACACTTAGAGAAATTATTCAATTATTCAGATTGGGGCGGGGGAGGGGGCGGGGAGAAGGGCAAACAAAAAGTGTTCTCAAACTCTTTGAGTTAACCAATTAAGTATGCAGACTAGCAGGAATTAGACAAGCTTCCAGAGACTGCCTCCTGGCTTGGGGACTCTGTCAGAGTGAGTACTGAAGACATGAGTTCATGTAGTATAATATTTAAATTTTACGCAAAAGATATGTTCTCTTTATGAGTACAAGGATTCCTGTGATCTATTACTTTGTAATAGCTGTGTTTGGCTGCTACCAACTAGGAACGTGATTAACATTCCAAATTCAAAAACAAAAGTGGTAAAAGCAGCAAAACTAATGAATGTCTCCAGCTAATCACAAAAGTTCATAACCAGCTCTCTAAGAGAAAGAGAAACTGTGCTGGTGTTCCCTCTCTTGACCTACTTCCACTGACATGCAAGAGCTGAAAGGCAAAGAAACACCTCGTGCTGATTTACACAAGCGAAGGCTGCTAATGCTTGTTCATTTGACATTAAATACAGTGACTCTGTTCAAAAATCCAGACAGAGCACTCTGCCACTAAGGCAATGATGCATTGCTCTTGTTTGCTTCCAATGCATTGAGCTGTGTCAGGCAGCGTAGCACACAATTCACCACAGAAGTCTTAAAAATTGCTCAGCCCAGATCAGTCAGCAACTTTGCTTTTTGTGTCTTACTTCTAGTAACTCCTACATGACTGCAGCTGCTGGGGATGCTACACACTCTTGACTTTTAAGGTTCAGCCCCTGGATGGTATCTCCGTGAGGCTGTACTGCCCTGCAACTGCAACAAACCTACAGTGAGACTACTAATTCTGGGAAGGACCTTAAATTCTGTAACTTAAAGCTATACGCTGAATATCCTGCTTTTAGGGTACTTAATGCAAAGGGAGACAGTGTTCAAATCTACACTGCTGGTGGGCACAGAACATCACCATTGCAATCCTTTGGGACATGACACTTCAAAATTTTCTAACTCAAAAAAAGGAAGAGGAGAGGAAATAAGTATGAAGGAAAGAACCCTCTAATGTGGTTTCCTTCCTGTAATGAGACAGATCAAGGACTCCGCTCCTGACATGTCACACTAACCCAGTTCGGTGCAGCAAAGGAAGTTTAAATATAAAGCAGACAGTCATTTTCTCCCCCTCCCCCAATCTATGGAGAGAGCAAAATTCAGTGTTTTTTAAGTGCAATACCACCTCTTTTCCTTTCTTTTTCAAATTTCTTAAGAAACAAAAAGAACGTTCTGCTGATGTCACAGCCCCAGCCCAAGTGTGTGCAGTTGCTTTGGAGTCACAGGAATAGTGCCACTGTCTCTCCCTGAGCAGCCTCTGCCCCATATGTGCACTTTGGGTGACTTAAACCTCACCAACCCAGGACTCCACTGGGGAACTTTAGGGAAGTCTTCTGTTCTTCTCCTGATCTTGCTAAGCCCAAAGACCTGAAGTCTATGCCTCTATACCCTCCCCTGCTTGCCCTGCCATCCTGCCCCATGGCCCGACTTCCTATGCTGCTGGTAGGGGCTGTGGGCAGGAGAAAAGCATGAGAACCTCGTGGACATCAAGGGTTAAACAGGCACAGTGTCAAAGCCAGCGCTGTCGGCCTGAGGAGTGCCCAAGACTGTTTAAAGTTCAGGAGGGGGGGTTCAGTCGGCAGCTGAGGAATCCATAGCTTGTGCCAGCGCCAGGGAAACCCTTTCCAAAACAAGACTCAAAACTATCCTTAACAGTCTTGTTTCAGAGCCTGACTTTGACTCACAGCTCTGCTCCCACCACCTATTCCCACAGGGGCAATACACACACACTATGCATTTTTACCCTATGATCCACTGCTCCTGCAGGCACCCCATGGTTCTTGCAGACACATCTTGCTCCTGCTCCAGCCCCAGTTCCCACTCCATGCTCTCTGCCCTGCTTCAGCCTGGCCTGGGATCCTTCTCCTGGAGAACCAGTCCCACCACGAATGCACTGCAGGAGCAGGTGGGCACTTTTATCCTCCCCAGTCCTCGTGGTAAAGTAGAAACGTGCTTCAAATGAACATGTGTGCGCTCCAAGTCCTCCTCTGCCAGCACCTTCTGAGTGCCACCAATCTCAACCACCACAGGAGGAGACACAGGTGCACCCACACCACCAGCAGCAAGGCTCTCTCTTCCACAAGTTAGAGAAATGTTTAAGAAGATGCACGGTATTGCAGCCTTTATGGGGACTTGGCACCAGAGGCTTCCAATGCCTTTCACAGGCCCTACCTGCTACAGTCATGGTTTGCTACAAAATAAATGGCAAAGGTTGACTTTCAATGCTGCTATTGTCTACCTGTAACTACACTTGCCACAGTGGGAAACTTCACCATTAGGCATGTCTCGGATCACTTCCACAGCTTTGCCCAGTGACATGGAAAACATATTAGGTACAGAAGAAAATGCTGTTACCATATTTACTCTTTCATCATTTGACATAGACTTTAAAAAGTGACAAAAGACAGACCAGAGTCTACACTGAAGACATACCTGGAGCTTTCTCCACAAAGATGACTTTAGAGTCTTGCAGAAAGTTATGACCAGTCAGTACCATTTTCTTCCCTCCAATAACAGGAAAGCTGTCAGTACTTTGCTTCTCCACCAGAGGCAGTTCTTGGGCAGATCTCTGAGCTGGAGAGTTATAAAGAAGATTAAAAAAAAAAAAGGGTAACCACAAACATACACAAAAAAGTAAATATTGACTAGTAAGTAACTTAATGCCTCATAAGATAAGCTGAGTTTGATACAGAAACAATGAAAGGTCAGAAGTTTTCAGGAAACATGTTTTGTTTTCAAGTGCCTTGACTGCAAACAACAGGGTTAAACAGATTCAAAAGGTTCACAAAGAACAAGTGTTTTAAAACTCAGTTCAATCTGTACTATATCAAAAAGTATATTTTTATTGAAATTAATTTATTTTAAACTATTTTCTTTTAAGCTATCTATGACACATATGCTGCGTGCTTACAAGGCACACACGACAAGGTGACCATGCAATCTGTTTCAGTCACTGTAAGCTGTATTGTCAATTCTGCAAACTGTCTTGCAGCACCAGCAGCCATGGCCCTTTTCACTTTAGTTAACATATTCCCAAAAGAACTTGAGTGCCAAAGCACACAAGGTTCCATGCAAACAGAATCTGGTATCCTTGTGGCACAGTTTATGTCCCCTCAACTGGGACATGAAGAAAGCGCTGCTTCAAGGGATGATGTGATACTTTACCCAGATTATATGGTTTCTCCCTGAGTTACACGCACTAAGAAATGTATGAAGTTTTTTGCACCAGTTTATTCCACATTCTGCACTGGAAATAATACTATCACTTACTTTTTCTCCTGGTTTTGCCTTTTTTCAGCAGGTATGTGCCATGTAATTGCTCATTACACAACACTCAAAGCTGCAGTTCCCTGACACAAATCCAGTCGGCTTCATATTTAGTGGCTCCCTGATCTTGGCACCTTTGCACAGACCAGTTCAGGATCAATTCAAATTGTGCCTTATCCTGCTATATAGAAACTGAAGCTCTCTAAACTTCAACAGCAGCAGGATGAAACCACAACTCCTCACATTTTTTGCTTTGCCCTCCAGGATGAATGGAGTTAGGGATGATTAGGCCTTCCTCTCCATCCCCTCTACCAGAGCTCTCCCCGCACATACCCTCCAGATGTTAAGTTTATCCCCTGCTCTGTGGGCATCAGAAAGATCCACTTCGTGGAATTCAACAGAACCTTAAAAAATTGTTTTGGTCCATCCAGCTGACCAAATTAGCATTGGGAGCTAGACAGAAATTCAGCTTCCACCACTTATCCTGAAATGTTAAAGCTACACAAAACAAATAGGTTTTGTTTTGTGTGGGGGTGGCTGACAAGGCTTACAGGTGTCTTTGGAGGGTGTCCCAGTGTATCTGATAAAATGCAGTCTGTTCAATCAAAGAGACCCCAGTGCAGAAAGCTGGCTTCTGGAGGTTTTGTGAAGCTGCAGGCAGCTTGTGCCACTGTGTCAGCTCTAGTATACTGGTAGCTCCCCATCAAAGGGGTTGAGGTTTTGTTTGCTGATTTTTGCTGTATGATGGGGAGACAGAGAGTGAAAAGGACAGAAGAGATGTTTTCCAGAACTTCTAAAGCAGTTACCTTTGTGATAAAGAGTCACACAAAAAAAAAAAACCAGGCCCTGTCACTCCCAGGTTTACTATTAGTTTAACTCCTCTCTACTTTTGCTTCAAGTGTGTGTTTTTCTACAGCAATCAATGCAAGACAAGGGTATTCTGTTCTCAATGTAAACCACATGCTTTTGGAAAGCAGTTTAAAGTTCATTGACTAGACAGGTAAGGCAAAACCAGTGCGGCGCATGTTGGTGAACAAAGACTGCATGTGGGGTGGAAGTGTTCAAAATGGTTCAAAAGGTGTGTGGATGTGGCACTTGGGGACATGGTTTAGTGGTGTACATGGCAGTACTGGGTTAACAATCCTACCTGATGATCTTAGAGGTCTTTTTCGATCTTACTGATTAAACGATTTTATGATAATACCCAGCAAAAGGAGGATGTTTGTTGCTACTTACAGCACTCAATAGGATTGGAGGCTACTTGCAAAGAGAGGGTCCTGCCATTGGCCTGTGGGATATGAACCCTGAAGACCAGCCGCACACGTGTGTTCTTCCGACCGATGTCCGTCTCCCCCTTGCGCAGCTCGATGTCAGAGTTTCGGAGCTTTAATATCCCAGCACAGTCGATGCTATCCGAAAGGAAACACAGAGCAATTCAATGAATTTCGAGTAGACTTCAGGAAGGCCGGAGTGTGCAACATCTTCCCTCTCTCCTGTATGCTCTTCTTAAAAAACTGAGTCAGCCACAGCCCAATGACCGGGCTAAACACAGCACTCTGGTTAGTCTAGTACTTGCATTCACAAGTAGCTAAGTTGGGGCTATCTGCAGTAACAGGCAGTAGGTGCTGCTGAGCACATAAATTTAGGATGTTACCTCAGTTCCCAGAGGGAGAAAATCTAAAAGACTCTTCCTCCTCAACACATCCTGTCAGGACGGTGCTTAAAGATTAACAAAAACCCAAAGAAACAGCAAGACTAGAAAAGTCAGTGGAACGAGATGATGGTACAGGAAGAGTTACTAACGTAGAACACAGGGTTACTTACAATGGCACTTGTTACAGCTAATTTGGAGAAAAATCTGACATGATTTTTAATCTAGGGTAAAGTCCTGAAAGTGTTTATTAATGAGCACAGCTGTCCCTGAGGTCAGTTCTACTGTCAATTTGTTTGTATTTGAAGGAGTTGGAAATACTCCCAAGCTGAGCACTGAGCTGAGGCTCTGCATGAAAAACACTAAACTCAGAGTCCTCCCTCCACATAAGGGAAAAAACGTGCTTTTCATCAGATACAACTATTACTATTTCTGACCTCTCTCTCATTTTTTTTTTAACTTTGGTTTCCTCCTGGATGAGCTTATAAGTAAGGATTTTTGTCAAAGAAAATTTCAACAGAAGAAGTTCCCAGAACAAAAGACATATAAACATACACACTCAAAAATCCACTGCAAAAGGCCTCTGCCTTGGCCACGACTACAAAGCCTACATGGCAATTTCTTCTGGGTACTGGTCTCTGGCATGCACTTTATTACACGGAATATGCATAGTTTAATTTTGTTTTGCATTCAAAGAGTTTAATTCCCCTCCAGACCTTTGAAGCTCTGTTCTGAAGCAAACTGCAAACAAGCACTATGGCAGCAAGGTTTTGATCTGCATTTTTTGTGAAGTATGGATTTCAGAATTAAAAAAATGCCCTTGCTGATACGATCAAAGAAACTAAAGAAAGTGTTAAAGCTCCTCAACAATGCATATTAGCAGGTGAAGCCATAAGAATTATGAAATATTTGTACCCATGTCAAAATTCTATGCAAAGATCCTTAAGCTGTGGAAGAAACAGTGCATTTCTCAATACTGTCTCTCCTACAGCAACACTTGTAAAATAAATACAGTACTTAATGAGATTCAATTCAGAGCCAATAAAGCTCAGAGGAGAAAAAACATTTAAATTCAGGCTTGTAAATCATGGATATTAAAATCTGAAGTCAATAGGAACAGCTAAGTGTGCAAAAATTTAGATGTGGAGATGAGCTTCGGTGTTTCCCTAAATCAGGGTCTGAACACACAAACTATGTATGAAAAAAGTCCTTGGCTCCAAATTTCAATTCATTGTTAGTGCTACATGAGGTTTTAGACTACTGACGTGTAAGGCTTATATACAGCAAAGCACTGTTTGTGGTTCTTGAGAGAGCCCTACTACAATCTGGCACGCATGCCACAAAAATATTCAGCTTGGCTCCCGAACTGTGTAACTACCTTTATTCTATGGTGAAAGATGACTGAAATGGTAATAATGTTCCTAGATGGCCAAAAATGTGATTCAAACTGGATAAATAAAGGGTCAAATAAATATTGTTTGGGTACAAATTGGTGAAATTTCATTAACCTCAATGTAGCTGTGCCAGCTTATGATGACAGTAAACGGGGCCAATAATTTTGCAGGCTTGTCATGACTTTTAACACAGTGCACTGAGATCGGTCCTTGGGTCTTGAGTGATCACTCTAAGCCCAGCTGGCAATGCAGCTAAACATATTCTGGCTGTTCTATTTACATGAGGTACTCCAGGGCATGTTGTACATGACACTGCAAACCAGCTTCTAATAATCACTATGTGCGGAAGGACTTCAGGTGTCTGATGCCATTTTCCACTTCATTAAGGCACAGAAAACTCTGTGAATAACAAGGAGTGAAATTGTGATTTTCCTGTGGCATTTGGTTTGGTGGGGGTCAGGACTGCTTTCTGTCTACCTTCTACTTACCTATCTCCTTACACATGCACACAAAGGTGCACACTCCTATACATAAATATGAATACATTTATACTTACACACACACCGAGAGCTGTACTTGCACGCAGAAATTCCTCCCAAGGCAGACACCTCAGAAAAGGGTTAGGATCATTTGAAGGAAGGGGGAGACAACTCAGATAAGGGCTAGGATGATTTAAAGGAGGGGGACAAAGAGCACAGGATTAAATAATGTGGAGTGTCTCATGTATGTCACATACACAGAGGGATATTTCAACCTTTATATACAATCCTATAATGACATTCACCTGTGTGTAATGGACTTGCGGAGCATTTACTTATCACTCCTACTAGCTCAGAAATCCACGCCTGCTATTTTGCATAGGACTTAACTTACCCCAGTTTAATGACTCCAATCTGTACACTGCATCACCTTTGAGTAAAGGTTCTCACAGGTAACTTTTCTTAGTTCTAGAAGACTTGCTTCTAAACAAATGCTATAAAAGTGCTGAGTTTTATTATGTGAGAAATGAGTGGTTTTATTTGTCTCAAAAAAACCACGAGGGTACTTGGAACTGCTCTCTAAGAGTTTCCTTTGACATCCAAAGATAAATTTTAATAGGCCCTGTTCCTTGTGCTAGTGCGTATAGGAGCAAGAGGTGTCATATTTAGAAACTAAATGCAGGAGCTGAGGTAGGAGATATTTACAGCTCGGTAACTGAGATACTTATTTTAAATGGCAAATAAGCACATTGGCTGAAACTCTAGAATGAAAGCAATCAGTTGTCATAAATATTTGTGAAGTTCATTTTCTGTTAAGCTGATTAGGGGCAATTTGTCCCAGTAAAGTAGTGAAAACCTACTATTACACAGAGAGATTTAGGGAAAAAAAAATACAGGAAAAGGAAAATTGTGTACAAAAAAAAAAGAAAAAAAGGAACAAAACCAAAAGAAAGTAAGTGAGGTGACCAAAGACCAAGAAGAAACTGCTAGATGTCAGATACGCTGCCTGGCTCTTACATTGCTCTCATGTTGTTCTCTGGAAGAAGCGGTATTTCCAGGACTTTGGTGTTGGAAAGTATTGTTTCGTGGCTGGTGGTGGAAACAGTCTTCCCGGTGATTCGGTGAACCTGGTAGAAAGCATGGGGTCGCAGCAGGCGGTCGTCTGCAGTCCCAATGAACAGCTGTAGCGTGAGCGGCTCGCTTTCTAAGTAACCATGTAGCTGGCAAGAGAACAGAAAACGCCCACTGAGCACCATGCACATAAACTGCTGGGAATCAATTAAATTTTTATAAGCGGGAGTGCCTAATTCAAGGAGAGGACTTGTGACAGGTGCGATGTGTTAAGTTCCCCCCTTCCATTTTTCCTGTAATGTAATATTAGTACAATAAAAAGGTGCACTCAGAAAAATGTCTCATTATCCTAAAGGACCCGAGGCACTTTAGATGGGCTGCACCTTTGAGCACTCCTGCTACATCCACAGAAAACTTTGCACAAATTCTGCCGCAGCGTTCAGCAAAAATCCACAATGAACTTGATGTTCCCTCCCGGTACTGTGGGAGGCAAAACCGACGGAGTTTGCAAGTGGAAAGGACACAGCTCATCCATCCCTGTGCTTCCTGGGTCATCCCTCATGCAGCAGCAGGCTGCTGCTCGTGACTCGTGCCCTCATTAACCGATTTTTACGCTGGTAAATACCTCCCGGGACAGCGCACAGACAGATCACATATACACAACCAGTAGCTCACCACGTGTGTCAAATTCTTGTTATAATCACATAAAAATCTCATTGAAGCTATTGGGCCTGACCATATTACAGCGACAACAAGTTATTTCTGCCACAGGCTGGGGAGGGAAGAGGAGTAGAGCCTGACCTTACCCCCACCACCTCCTGTAGAAGCTACTTTGGGTTCCCACTGCTGTGGAGTCCCCAGACAACATCCTGCTTAACGCTGCCACCTGACATTGGGAAATGAGTCTCACAAAACACAGTTATCTTGCAGTTGTTACTTGTGAAGCCTTGTCCCAAGGGAAGAGAGGACACAGCAACTTTAGGAGAGAAAAGAATGGGCAAGGTGGGCTGTCCCAGGAGATGCCCCACAGCAAACGTCACTTTGTTGCTCACTTTGTTGTAAGGTTTCGTTTCCCCTCTGAATGGTTCAGGTGGGTTTGGCCGTGAGTTATTCACCATCACTGCACCATCACTGAATCTGATAGATCAAAATTTGTCATAATTTGGTGAGGAGCAACACTTTCATGGTGCATGCAAATTCAGAGCTAAATGAATCTAAAAGCAAACGGTGAAACTCGCGTCAAATCCCATACATAACTTCTGTATTGTATTTTGCCAGCTTTCACTCTCCTTAAATCTTAAAAAGTAATTTCTGGCTATCTCTCCAGTGTATTTTACCATTTGACATCGGGAGTGCTATTAAAAACGAAGATCTTGAGTCACTTTTACTCCTTGAGCACTGCAATATTCTGGCAGGTGCTTACACAGGCACAAAGCCTCCCCTCCATTATCAAACATGCTGAACGGCAACAGGAATGCACAGTGGTAACGTTTCAGGTACCACGGCGACCAACACATGAGCAAGGAAGGACATTGTGCTTAGACACATCTTCCATCACTAATTGGGCACATTGCAGATTTTTCAACACTCACTTTGGTCAGAAGAGCCAAGCGGAAGCATTTCAACTTGTGTGGCAATTTTTATATCCTTACCTAAAGCACACAGATGCTGGGAGGACAGAGTGACAGGAGGAGAAGGCGGCTCATGTCCAGCACTACAGTATTTTATCAGCTCTGCGTTCCTGAGACACAACATGAAGGTAGCTCAGAGCCAGGGGGTTGTGATATGATACAATATATGAGGGGGTTCCATACCAATATTGTCACATTGAAAACACATCAGTGGCAGTTTGAAAATCTGCAGTATCAGCAACAGACATAGAGAGATGCCTGTACATTGCCTTCAGCAGGGTACCATGGGCTGCAAGCCTCAGTCCAGCCCCACTTGGAACACCCACTTCCTACAACCCTGGACACCAACATTAGCACTGCACTGCAAAAAGAGGACTTTCTGGCTTCATCCAGCAGAGAGAGACATGCAGCCTGAGCTGCCAGTGGGTGATCACAGGTGTGCTCCTGGTACAGCGACTGGCTGTACCAGGGGGAAGCCACCGTCCTACTCATCACCACTCTGTCCCCTCGCATAGCAGCCCTGCCTGTTCGGTAATTCCATCAGTGTGCATGAGCTGCGCTGGCAGAGTGACCTGGATCTGTCCTGGGCTGATCTCACCTCGCCTCAGCACCTCCAGAGCCTCAGCAGCAAAGCTGAGGTAACGGAAGAGACTCAAGGTATCGTGGGGTATTTTTGGTCAAGAGCAGCACGTGGGTCTTCAGAGGGAAAAGTAAGATAGTGTGACACACCAGCCAAATGAATTCCTGTGCATTACTAGCGGTCACTTCTCCAACTCGTCATGGAGGGTGCTTTTTATGGGGAGTGTAAAATTAAAACAAACACATATTGAATTACAAGGCCACTTAAAACGTAAAAATAGACTAGCGAGTAACTTAAACCTCAATTCAGCAAAAGCAAAGTCGCACACCATGGTACCCATATGTTTTACTGAATACAGGCAAAGGGGACCAAAAACCTTGGTCTTGCACTGGGTTCTGCTATTTCAGGCTTTATCTTGAAATCTGAACTCAGCTGCTGCCATATCTTGTAACCTACTGCTGAGTCTCAGCTTGTGCTTTTCCCACAGGTTTCCTACCAGGACGCAATCAAACACCCACAGTCCTCAGTTGTGCACACCTGCCCTCCCCCGAGAAGTGTTCACATGCTGGAGAATAAATAATAAGTTCTCGGATGCATGTTTTGCACTGTTTTTTAAGGTTTATGATCTTCAAAATGAATTTATGTTTACTCTTTTTTTAAAGGATCTGTCCTAGAGCCATTCTGTGCTTTGCTTTGGATCCATCACCCACAGTTACTTACTCCCTGACTTGGAAAGTGCCAGAAACATCCAGAAAGACTAATGTAATCGCTATATGCTTGATTTTGCTGCCCTCAAAACAGGCAAAACTTGCACTCATGTCACAAGTTTTATGTCGTCTTCTGTGGTAGGAGGCATCTGATCTCCGATTTGCATTTCCATTTGAGCTTTACCCATTGCATCACATTATTTACTTTTATATTATGTCACATAATTGTGTATGCCAACAAAAGCAATAAAAGAAAGCAATGCAAGGATTAACATTTAAAGGAGCACATACTGTCAATGACTTATTTTAGATTACGCACCCAGCACACAATTTCTGTCACAGACAGTGCTGAGCATTGGGAATTTTCAGAATGCTGAAGATGCCTGGAGAGTGAACAAGATCCTGCTTACTCCCAGCTGGGCACAGCGAGAATATTCTACAATTCCCTCAAACATCGAAGAGCAATTTTATTGTCAAGTCATTCAACAAAATGTCAAGAGGAGTGGTGCCAGTAAAGGCAGAGCTGCGGTACTCCATGCTGTTAAGATTTGTTAGCACATAGATGGAATATCAAACAAGAGCAGTGTAAAATGGGACGGGGGGAAAAGGGTGACTGAGCATTTTTCTAGGTGAGGAAAGATGTCGCATGTTCACATCCATGCATATTTTCCACACATGCTCTGGGATACTGTACTTGGTGGTATAGCGATTCAGTTTCCTGGCGTGCAACATGGGATGCGTGCGTCAGACACCCTATTTTTATCTTTTTCTCTGTGTAACACAGTCCAAAGCTCTTAATAACTCAGCGGCTGAGTATGGGTGACAAAGGTGCTCTCGGCTAAGGCATTCATAATAAAGGATGTGTCTTTCCTACCAAGCATGCTTTGCTTGGCAATACATAGATCCAAGTGGAAAGATCTGTACTTTCCCCTGCCGTGAAAGTGGAAAAGGAATTACTTGGAAAATAGGATCAGGAGCAGAATGTTTTTGAGTGAGTTTTCCTTCCGAAATAAAGGCCGTGATACAGCAGTCACCTGATTCGGTACAAAGGAAAGATGCAGGAAAAACTTAAGTATGCAGATAAGACTTCTGTGGTCAGTTTGTTTGGTGTTGAAACTAAAGTAGGTCACATTGTCTTGTTCTGACCAATCACTTATTATCTGTCCTTTTCCTTTTTGAGTAATACTCTTAAAAATATTTTGAACTGGTCTCAGACGATATTTGCATTTATACTGTCTGAAGCTGCTAAGATCAAAATCAGATCTTAATTGTGGGCCTATTATATACTCCTCTAATTCTATCAGAAGTGATGCAGTCACTGGTAATTAACACCAGAACAGGACCGACTGCAGTCAAGCTCTTCCTCACCCTACATCATCTTACACAAGAGCGAGGGAAAGGCTGGGCGACTGTGCCACCGCATCAAGCTTTCCCTGGGATTCCTACACCTCTCTGTCATCGCTTTCCCAACGCCAGCTCCCACCAACACGTCTTGATTCTCACCAATAGACTGCTGCTCATCTCGGCACAGGGTGCCAAAGCAAACCCCAGCCTTTCCCTGAGGAGATGCGTTACGCACCGGGTGCTGGGGCTGGGTGTTTCTGTGTGTCCAGTTCCATGGCAATGAACACCAGGCATCTTCCTCTGGTAGTCAGCAAAGTGTGAAGGAAACACGGCTGTCACCCCTCGCAGCCATCAGGCGACTACGAGGTACTATCCAATTCAGTCCTCCAGCCATGATAACCTCAGGTCTATCACAGACGTGAGCACACCCAGCCTGCCTGGATTCCAAATGTTTGCCTGGTGCATATCTATTAAAGCTGGTAATCGGAATTAAACAGACTTGAAAAACGATGAGCAGAAAGAGGTGAGATGTTTCACCTCAACACAAGGACTAGGAAAAAAAAAAAAAGCAAAACCTCCCCAAACCTTGCTATAGTTACCAAATTCTGAGGAATTTTTGCAAATGTCACATCCAATAACTCAAACGCTATTTTGGCTTCAGTGGTTATTCTACAGTCTGTGAGGAAAATTTCTATTATTTAAGCCACAGCATTTATTTTAAGAAACGCAGCTGAAATATTCTGCATGCTCCCTTCCAAGTGCTTTATGCTTTTGGCATGCTGAAGCATCTGTTGAAATGCTCAGAAAGCTACCTGTCATAACAAGGAGCCCTCTGTGCCTAGAGAGGCTCCTGGATGCCACCGAAAGAATGGTCCTGTTCTCACAGGACACACCAGCCAGGTACACCATCTGCACCACCCATGACATCAGTCAGGAAAAAATGGAGCTACACTATGTAATAGCCTTCAAGTGTACTTCCTGCAAAAACCCTACAGTGGTGCATTCCTCCAGATACGGGATATTTCTGTAAATATGTTAAATACTCATTATGGAATAATTTAGGGCTTAGCCTTGCCCCAATGCATTCAGGGCAGAGCTTCCACTAATAACAAAGGCAGGGCACAACCAGGGATTTAGTATTCACCCTCAAAGCTAATCAGCAGCTTGTGCTTGAGACTCGAGGCTACCAGGGGCTGCGTTCTTAATGATAATGATGTGCCAAAAACCCCATAGGTAACTTCTGTATCAGCAATACCTCTAGAAATGTGTGTGACTGTTCTTTGTATGTTTGGCATATAATAAAGACAACAAGTAAATACACCCATTTAAGCCTCTAAAAATATTAAGAACAATATCTACATTTTCTTATCATACCATGTAATTTATGGCCATACTGCTTGCAGCAGGTACTGCAGTGTTTATGCTTAGCAATGCCTTACACATCTGTCTGTCCCATTTGCATTTCCAGAACTGTTAAGGAATATCTCAGTCAGTCTGGAGAGAACCATTAGTGAGACTAACTACCCCGACTGGGGAAAGAGGGTTTCTTTCCCCTTTTTCCCTATCAATGTGTTGGAATGTAATTCTCATGCTTTCTAAAAAAGCTCAAACAAGAAAAAAATCTATAAAATAGCGGTAATTTTTATGTAATTGCTGCTTGTCTCTTTAAGCTAGAGATTAGGGAGGTACACAACAAACAGCTTTATTGCTAACTTTCTCAAACAGCAGGTCTTTTTCTTCTGTTACAGTAACTGCACATGATGAATGAGAAAATGAAACAAATGGTCATGTTTTAAAAGTGTATCTAATATACAGACTCAATAAAATACCATCAGCGAGTGCTCAGTATCCTGATTTTTTAAAACCAAATTGAAGATCAAGCTGTTTAAACTACAAAGAAAGTGCACAAACATTTTGGGTATTGATTTCAGCTGTGAGCACCAAGCATGCATAAAAATTGGGTCATCAATCTGATTTTCAAGAAAAAGAATTTACTTATAGCTCCCACGTAGAAGCACTCAAAGACGTGAGCCACTGCATCATGGGTTTAAACAGCAAGAGGGAAAAGTTGATCTTGCAGGCAATGACTGTCATGTGAAGCGCAGGCAAAGAGGGTGAGGTCAGGAGACACGGGCATCTATTCTCGTGTACACTGCAGAGATCCTGCCTGACCTTCGCCTGGGCAGCCCCTGGACTGCCCTGTCATCATGCCCCTGGGCTGAAAATGCCCAGGGACCTGCTGCTGAAGGCTCAAGGAGCCAGCAACCTATGCTTCTGGGGAAAAAAAGTAAGGAAAAGATTGCCCTCCTCATTGCAAAATTCCCTCCACCTATTCCGATACGTTTTGGCACTGAATTCCTCTGCTAGGGGAGGCCTGAGGAAAAAACACACCTCAGATGTCTTGAGGCAGAGGGCTGCGGAGGCTCTCCTCTCCACCTCCTCTCCAAAATTCAAGGGCTGAACACCAGGTGCCACAGGATATGGTTTATGGAATCAGTTCAAACTCCCCCTCAGCTCCTCCGCTTAAGAAGGAAGCTGGGCAGTCCTCCTGCAGATCTAGGGGTGCTCTACATGCTGCAGGGCAGTGGCAGGGCACCAACAGGCAGCTGTATGCTCTGCTACAGAGCAGGGTTGGGGCAGGGGCTGGCAGCCTCCAGTCTGGAGATGCAGGACCCCACAGGGCAATGAGCAAGCAAACCTGGCAGTGGTAATTCAATCAGACAGGCAGCATGCACCGAGCACTGATGAACCACTGATATGTGTGTCTTGGTTTGGAGTGTTGCAGCATCCCTGTCTCTTTCAAGCTGTTTCTCTCCAACTTCAACCTCACACACTCCAGGAGTACATGTTTCAGTCACCGCCATACCACCCACGTGCTCCTTGTGCTTTTTAGATCTCTGGCCCAGAAGGCTGTTGTGTACCTGAGGACTGAGAGAGGCACATCATCCTGACCAGGGTGATAAGGAACCTCTTCTCTTTGCCAGCAACCAAGCAAGCAATACGGGGTGATGGTTTTTGGATGAGGTGCAAAGCTCAGTTCCAGACTCCTTGTCAGTGTGTATTCAAAATGGAGGTGCTAAACTTGGGCAGCTTGGATGCTCCTGAGAGAGCACAAGCCAAAAAAAGAGGAGCAACTTACTCAAAACAGCAGAACAGATAGACTTTGGAATAAAAAACAAAACACAGCAAAACAAAACAAACCCCCAAAACCCAACCAAACCGAAAACACCACCTTAGGAGCTGAGGTGATTCTCTGGCTGTGATAAGATTTTGCTGAACTTTATCTGATACAGTTAAGCAAAAAAAGTGAATAAATTACGCTCTGTGTGACTAAACAGAGTACTACTCCTTAGTCCTTCCCTTATTTCAAGTAAAACTGCAACAGGAATTCCTACAGTTTTTTTGTGCTACTTTCAGGATTTATTTTTCCTTTCTAAAACTGATTTTCCTTGGATTCGCTCAAACCCTGTTTTAAAGATCCAAATGTAGTCAGAGCTGGTCCACAAATAAAAATAAGATTTTAAAAATAAGAACAAATAAAAATTTGCTCCTGCAAAAGGCCAAGTCTGGGGTGAGGGCGAGGGCTGGATGGGAGAAAAGTGAATGGAAACAGCAGGAGTGTGTTTTATGTGGCACTTTCTAGTGCTGCCACTTGGACCTTAACTCAACAGTGCAGCAAAAGAGCAGCTGTTCACATCATGATGAATAAAGATCTATATAAAACTTCCAGCTGCAAATACGCTAAGGAATTATTAATCTTAATGTAACAGAGACGCTGTACACTCAGTCACTGGCTCACAAGTAATTTCAGTCTCTATCCAGGGAAAAACAGCCTTCGTGGCCGCTGGCTCTCTGCACAGCCATGAAATCTCCTTGTCTAAACAGCTGTAAGATGCTGCTCCCTATTTCTGGGAAGGATTTTCCTCCTCAAAAATATGCATACCTAGTAACCAACCCAAGTCACACTCCTCCTAAAACTATTAGACTCACAAGGGGAATGCCCAAAAGAAAAGGAGTTACTAACAGAATGAATTTGTAGGTCCTGGGTACCTTATTCCCTGCGACACAAGGAAATCATTACTGCTTTCATGACATCTTCTACCACAAGACAGAAGAAATGTCCTTCTCCTAATCCTTGTTGCCTCACCACGCTCCAAGGATTAAAATTCCGAGTCTGGGAATAAGTCCAACACAATAGTGCCCTCCCTGAAACTACCCAACCCCTCACTTTACTTAGTTTCTACTCCAACATTTGCCCTCAGCATCCGTAACAGCTTTCAATTTGGACAGTCATATCCGTGGCCGTGTATGAGTTAAAAAAAAAGCACAAGAGCGCTGTAAAAGGAATTTATTACATATTCTTAGGCAGATACCCCTGGCAAGCTTGTACTTGTGAACCTGCCTTTCGTCACGCCGCTGACGCATCGCTCGCACCCAGCACGCTCCCGTTTGTGGGTGAGCACAGCCTGGCCTGGGATCCTCGGGCGTGTGTTGAGTGCCGTCAGCACAAGTGGGATGGGCACGATGCCCTTCACCGGTGCCCATCCCAGTCATGGTGGAGCGCCACTGCCAACATCAGTGACTTCTCCAAGCCTGAGACACACCCTCCCTCAATGCCACGTTTTGACCTGGTGGCTCACTAGTGCTTCAGTAGCTGCGTGACTTTGAATTCTCACCCTTGCAAATCTGAGGACAACAGTGTGCCCCTCAGGGATTATCTGATTCAGGGTCAATGCTTCCGAGGTGCACATCAAGACGAACACTGGTTCACATGGGACTGGGGCAACACAGTTCCAGGCAAAAAGCCTTTGGGGTTCAGAGGCACCAGTGAGACTAGAAATGGCTGCCTTTCCCCTAAATTTTAACTCCTATCCAAATGACATTTATTTAAACTGCTACTGAAGACAGAAAGCTGGGGCTATGTTTAAAGGCTTTATCTCTGTAAATATTTGGAGAGCTATAAATACTGAGCCATATTCATAATACGAATATTGCACTTACTGTTCTGTTGCCATGAAAATTACTATAAATACACTTCCAATTCTTAATTTCTCCGATTTGCCAAGAACTCGTTTAAAAAGACGAAAAAATCTTATGTGAGACATTTTGCTATTTAATTAGCCATCGGAGTCAAAGGCCACAGCACAGAGCAGGAACTGAAAACTCAATGATGGAGACAGACAAAGCACGTAGTGCACTAGCCCGCTATAAAGCTGTATGTCCCAAGTGAGACTTATTATAATCAGACAGTCCATGAGTCAAGCCCTGACGGTTTTCTGTGTTTGGGGAAAGGAGGGAGAGTGAAGGGAGATTGTCTGAAGGTCTGAAATAAACCTCCTCGCTTCTTCTGCAAGTCACACGAATACCAATGGGTTCCAAATTTCACAGTACTTCTGTCCATTTTTGATTGGGTTTTTTTTAATGTAGGAATGAATTAAAAGAAGGAAAGTATATTAAGGCATTTTATAAAACTGTCTTGGATGAAGTAGCAATGAACTGGGCATAGACTGGGTTCCCTCTTCAGCTCTGCCACAGTTTTTGTTTTATGAGAGATACATCACTTGATTTGAGCAGAAGAGAGATTTGTAACAACTTCTTACGTATTTCCAGACTGCTTTATATTTAATCAATTTGTGCTTCAGCCTCCTTATAAAACAAAAGCCAGTAACCACAGTGCCATGTGGCTGGGTAACCCTTTCTTCATGAGGAAAACACACCAATTCTAGCCCCTCTGTTTCCAATCCTTGTACAATTTACACTCGCATTCCTTGGGGAATAAAGGAGATTAATGCTCTTTGGAGTCAGAGAAGTGCTGTCTGCATGTGTATGTTCTTCAAGCCAGGTTCCACTTCTGTTGTTTCATGTTGCGCATGTTGTTGTGATATGAACAAGATTCATAAACATTTGTGACTCCTGTATAAGAGCAGAAAGGGGCAGTGGCCTTTGCCAGGACTCTACACACTTCAGGTCCAACTCTCCTTCCCCAAGCCACCTTTGATGCACCTGGTCCCACAGCTCCGATTACGCTGCAGTTTTATCTGAGAACATGCTTCCATGGAAAGCATCTTAATGCAGCAACAAAAATAGGTCAGGTATATGTTATAGCTCAGATTCAATGTTTTGACCTCCAGGACGGTCTGACTAAACTATGAAAAATCCAGGGAGACTGGATTCCACACTGTGAGTTGTTTAAGAACAAGCATGATGCTGTTAGTTGATGTCACTTTTTTTGACCAAATAAAACCCCAAACAGATGGAACAGACCAGACTCTGACCAACAAGCATAACACGAACTGCTCTGCCACAAGGGCTACAATGAACTGAAAAGCCTGTGATCTCCAACAGCAAGTAAATAAAATAAGCATGAAAGTCTCCTAGATAAACTTTCTCAACATATAGGGACTATTTTCAGTCAGTCATTCTAAATATTGTCACGTTGAGTAACATTATTTAGCAACAGCTGTTGCACTAGAATTTCTGACTAGAATACTGACAAGCTAATACCACAACTCTGTTTAATGCCAATAAGACAGCCAAATAAAATGTTGAAAATATTAACAGCAGAACTTGCCAATAAAAGCTTTACAGAGTGCCTTATCTGCTGCTGCAAATGGATGATGCCTTGCTCCAGTCAGTGGAGCAGGACTGCAGTGTACGGCTGGGAATTGAGGCAGATGCTGAGGGTAACACTTTCTCCTTTCAAGGGAGATATGATGAGGAGGTGATGGTGACCAGGACCTGTGTTTTCACACGTAAATCAAGACAACATCTCTATCAACCTGCTGACTTCAAACATGAGGCTCTAGTACGGGTCAAGTTCTAAGCCAGAGACAGGAATGCCAAGCTCTTTAAAGACGCTGCTCGCCCCAGTCACACTCAAGCCTTACCTGGGTATGCAGCCTAAGAAGTACATCTGAGTCTTGGCAAACTGGTAAGATCTTAAAGCCTGTTGAGTACAGTTGCAAATAGTTGCACACAATATATTAAGTCAAAAGAAAAAGGGAAAAGCCAGGTGATTCATGACACATAACTTTTAACACGTACAGGCTGGACAACAACAGGGTCTAGTCACCTCGGCTGCCGTCACAGCCAGCAAAATGAGACAGGCACTCTGAAGGTGTGACTTACCCAGGCTGCTTCAGATGTTCACATCAGAATAAAATTAATAGCTCTCTATACTGACAAGCCTTTCCCTGATTACAGAGAGAAACTAAGGCAATTAAATCAGGTGCAGACATCTAATAAACCCTAAAACATAGACATGCCCCTGCCACCTGCCCAGACCACAGTTCAAAGCATGAGTGTCCCACAAACTCAGGGCAGTGCTGCAAGAGAGGTCAAGTTGTGCTTCTCCCAAAGAGACACGGAGCAGAGATCTTGTGAGCCCCCTGCAATGGCAGAGCCCACTACAGACAAAATGCTCTGCAGTTCATGAGGCGTTTTGGTCTGGGCAGTCACCCAGAGCTCATTGACTTGAATGGTGATACTTTGCAGTTCTTTTCCCTCCCAGAGGGAAAGGTCAAAGGCAGCTCCACCAAGCCACAGCTTAAATTCTATGCTTTGGCTTCTCCACCCTGACACTGGGGACCTGTACTCTGGTCCTAGAATCAGCCTCAGCACAGGGTGGGCAGAATATGGTCACAGCTGGGAGGCAGACACTTCACCAGCTCCCTCCACAGCCTCCCTCCCTGTGCCTTTGATGGGAATAATCACCCCTCCTTCCCTCAGAAGAAGGGAGGCACAAAACAGCAGCTCATTTCCCTGCAAAGACCGTAGCAGCCCCCCTAGGCCCAGGAGTGCTCCCGACCTCTTCTCTGGAGCAGAAAGGAAATTCTGGAACAGCACCACGTGCAGTTTCAATGGCCTTGCTGTTTCCATTGTTTCAAAATTGGACTGCACATTAAAATCATAATAAAAATACAATCCTGAGCCCTATTCCTCCTAATGACTATTTTAATATTAAATTCAAACATCTATTACATACCTTTTTCTACTACAAAAATAGAGAAGAGAATTTGCTAATAATTGGAGAAACTAAAGGCCAAATTTCATCACATTTTTCCTCTATTTTTACTCAAACTGGAGGAAAAAGAATTATTTTCTCACCAGGCCATTTTCCTACAAACATCTGCTATTACAGCTAGGATTCTTGGTTAATGCTGCCCTGTGATTAGAGCAACTTCCCCTGTAAAATCTATTTGGGCTAAGAGTTTCAGGGGGTTCATTTATGCTAGCAAAACAGCAGAGCCATAGCCCATTGCACTGCCTTGTTCTTTGCAAAACCTCTCCAAGCTGCCTCCATCTCAACGAGGGCTCTTGCAGCCAACAGTGGGGCTATGCCAGTTCACATATTTTAAGGTTTTCCTCACAACCGGGAGGGATTAGGAGATGAGGCTTTGATGTATTCAGGACATGTGCTTGAGATTGCTTGTGTACCTAGATGCTAGCACATGTGCTGGCAAGTTGTGGTCTAAATTTGTTTGTCCCTGGAAACTCATGTTTGCAGCTGGGTGGAGTTTGTGTCAAATTCTACAACCGTATGCCATTTTGTGGTCAATAATACTCTATAACCTGCATTCAGTAGCAATATCCAAGTCTGTATTAAGAAATATTCTATTACTGCAGAATAAGAGCTACAATACGTAAGGCCCACATAATGAAAACAACATCATTGCTGTCTTCAAAAGAAGAGGCTGGAAATTAATTTGAAAGCCATTTACAAAATTATTTCAGGATTATTAAGGATGACTGATTAATAAACACAATCTATAACATATTTAATATATATATCACATGCCAAGCCATTTTATGAATTCCTTTAACTCCGGAGAGAGACTTATATATTTTATGTAGCTTTTTTTTATTCTGATACGACAGGCACTATCTAAACGTTGTACATATAAACCAGACTGCTCCACATTCCACTGTGTTTCAATCAGATCAAATACTCTCCCACAGTACAGGAGCTGTTGCAAGATCTTAATACAGAGTTCTGATAGAAGTGGCAAGATTTTGGGGGGGATTTGCCTTTTTTTCAACAGATAGTATCTTCTGTGGACTTCTCCAAGACAAAAAGCAGGCTGACCCACACCAGTCACACTTCTTCAGTACTTCTCAACTTTAAGTCATGCTACTCCTGTTCAAGTCAATGAGAATTTTATGGCTAAATCTAACCCTGCATTTTTTGCCAATTTTCTTTGGTGTTTTTGTCCTAGAAATGCAGGTACTTGGTACATATATACCAGCAAGACCGTATTAAAAGCTACAGCAGGTAGAAAATAATACAGACCAGGGAAATTTTGTTTTTGACCATCTCATAATCAAAGCTATGCACAAAGCACAATGAGGCACAGTAAATACAGACGTTTCACACAGACAAGCACGAAAATCTTCCAAAACAAAGAAAATTAAATTATCTTTCAACTAAAGAACACACTGCAGTGAAAGACTAAATGAGCAATTCTAATTAAAACCATGCTGTGAATCTCCTACTTTCCACCATAAAAAAAAAAAAAAATCAGCTAGTGTTTGTGCATTTACAGCCACCCTCCAAAACCAGTCAAGCAGCTTTCCAGCCAAACAACGATAGACACAGCATCTCAGAAGTATAAAACATATTGAAATTATTTCCATAGCAATCACAACAACAACACGTCAGGCCAGGATATGCAGGGAAAGGGGGTGGCAGCAGGAGCTCAGCCCCTCACTGGCCCCGGAGCTGTGTGCTGCCCCAGGCACGCTGCTGGCAGCACCCACGCAGCGTCCACGCCTTCGCCCCACGGCCGCATCCAGTATGCCACCCTGTGCATGGGAGCTCACTTTGGCAACAGTCCAGCTCATCCCAAACAGGCACCTGCATCCCTTTTCTGCCCTGCACTCAGAAGCGAAGCGTTACATCCCCGCGTGCACACGCAGGAGAGCCGAGGCGCTGGTAGTCCTGGCCGCTGGCAAGCCAGGCAGCATCGTGCAAGCCCTTCTCCAGCTTCTTAATCCTGACACGTCGCAACCATCTCACACCCAGGTCTCTCTCTCCTTGTAGTGCTTAACGAAGCAGCTGCCTCAGGTGAAGACGCTAAGACAGGGATGAAAACTTGGGACTAACCCTCTGTGCCTGAGCTGCACTCAGGCTTCACGCACAGCTCAGCTCTGAGCAACTCTCCAGAAACGAAACGTGATCTCTCCCCCAACCTGCTCCCTTCTAGCTATTTATCTATTTGTGCAGTCACGATATGCTGCGGGCTTCTTGAAAGCTAGCCGCTGTCCTTTCACGGGCAGAGAGCCGAGGGGACGGGAACGTGAGTCTTATTAAATACAGTCAGTATGGGCAACCATGTCCTGTGCAGAACATGCACGATATGCTGATACTGCTGTTTTGATGCGGGCACAGGGACAGGAATCAGCTAAATATAGCACACTTCAGTGAACAGTCTAAATTATAGACCCAAATTACATGAAGAAACGTACAGTTTGCCCAAAGACAGAAGAAAGTAATGGGAAGATCTTGGACAGGGATGGAAAGCTTGGCTCCAGTATCATCATGCCTGACTTGCTATCAAGACATCCAGTAAAAGCGTCAGAGACACAGAGACTTCACGGCCATTAGATGTGGACAGGCAAAAGGGTGGTAGAACAAAAGAAGATGCAGTCATCCTAAGGGATCCCAAAATCAAAGGGACCAAAGACAGAGGTAGAGAAAAAGGAGAGCCCAGTTAGCAGCATTCACCTGAAAACCATCAGAAGGAAGCAGCAACATATGGGGAACCTGCAACAGATGCCCAGTGCGTCAGATTTTTAAGAGGGAAAACTTAGATTTCCTGAAAAGCAGCACAGAGGTCTGCAGGAACAGAATGCAGCTACTGCAACTTGCTCTCCTTTATCATGCTATTTTCAGGCAGCTGGCAGCCCCACATGCTCACGCCTGACACCCAATCCCTTGTAACACCCGCACAAGGCAGCGAAAGTGTTTTAATCCAGATTTTGTAGCCAAGTAACCTGAGAGACAATACAGTGCACAATTAATTGCCAGTTAATCAACGTATTCTTTCTTGGTAGAAAACTGATGTGCATATTCAACATTTAATCCCACTTTATGATTAAGTGCTCTGTTTCTCTGAAGATCGCTTTGCTCAGTCTCTTACATTTCTTCTCCCTTACATTACACAGAACGGGACCAGCAATATTTTTACATGAGTAGGACTGCAAGTGGCAAGGGAGCAGTTCTCTTTCTGGTGAGGACTACTGGTTTTCTCCAGGATTCACACTTGGTCCTAACACCATGTTACCAGTGCCCCAAAGAGAATAACTCGCTGAAGAGGACTCCAGTGTCTCCAACTCCCCAAAACGTACCCACTCTGCGCCTGCAAGTGTTTACTGCTTTGAGCAGGGCTGCATTTGAAACCTACGCAGCAGACTTTTAAATCCCAATGTACATAACGTCTGCATGCAAACCAAAAGCAGGAGTTCCTCCACTTTACTGGGTACTGAAACATTAAAAACAGGTGTTTAAAAACTGTATTACAAATCTGTCTGTAACCTATATTATTTTTACCACGTGCAAGTAAATTGATCACTAGCATGTTTAAACTGTTTCAGTGAAAAGAGGCAACTCCTGCTAAATTATTTCTTGAACATGTGGAGGGAGGAGAAAGTTTATTTGATTTCACTGAACTGACAGCCCGCAACAAATTTTACTTATGTGTATGTACACAGCAGATGCTGTAATGGATCATCCCCCTTTCACGGCACGTATCAAAGAAGATCTTGAGCTATTCTTCACAAGGAAAGAAATTACAAACCCCTGCTCATAATGAAAGCTGCAACATACTTCAAGAGAGCAACTGAGTAATTTGACACCATATTTTCCACTGATTCAGCCCGTTAGCTGAAATAATGACTAATTAAAATGGAAAATCTATATTACAACCACATATACTGAAATTCCAGATCACAAGGTATGTTACAGATGTAATTTTTTACTCTTCTTGAATATAAAAATTAGAAAGTATAAAACCAGAAATTCCAGTGGAGTTAGGCTGGTGTGAAAGGGATCTGAAATTTGAACTGGCCCCCAGTATGTCTTCATACAGAATGCAGGCAATATAATTTTCATGATGTATGTTTTATGTAATTCAGAGTACCAAGAAAAAAAAAAACCACCTTTGCCCTGAGATATTACTTTTAGGAATAGAGGACAGATGTCTAGTTGCCAAAGCAGACTTGTAAAAAATTAATCACCTGCCTCATGCAGGTTAGCAGTATTTGGCAGGTAGGTTAGCTCAGCTTATAATGAAGCATCTGGCTTCTGGTAAAGCTGCATTTTAATTTTAACTGTGTTTCATTTCAGTTTTTGGGCACATGTGCAATAATCTGACAAGTCTGGAGCAGATTTGCTGGTTGGTAACTTTGGTGTAGGTCTTCTCAACTGCAACCAAAACTAAGTCAAGTGACAACTGTGGTTCATGCCCAGACCACAGCCTCACGTATCACCTGAAGCTCCCTGAAAAGCAGCTTCTTCTCTGCCTTCTGATCCTGTGACTCATAATTTCTAGGTGTTCCCCCTGATGCATGCATTTTTAGTGTAGGGGTGCTTCTACCACAGATTTACTGGGAATCCCCACCCCCAACACCATCAATAGTCCTTGCGAGAGATCCATCACTATGCAGATGCAGGAGCCGTTTTTTAACATGAATAACTCAGGCATTGGAAAGATGTTTCCAAAAGACAAAGATGTATTAGAGCATGAATTAAGCAATTGCCAGTTTTTGGGTTTTACACGATGACCACATTTTAAGCTTTCAAATGTGCCCAAACCCTCAAGAATGTCACTGGTTGATGTTTTTTTCTCTTCTTGTACCATTTAAGCTGAACTTTTTCTTTCGAATATTTTTCTAAAAAGAAATATATGAGACAACAGATCATACTATAGGGTCCTGAGCTCTAAAGATCTTGACAGAGGAAAGGAACTGGGAATATTTAGCTCCAGAAGCACATTCACAGCAGACTCCCTAGCAGTATTACGAATGCCTTTTGCCAGGCTACTGTGGCTTGGGCAGGTATTTTCCTAGTACCCCACTGCAAAGAAATCACCTATTTCAGCTGCTGAGTATATTCATTTTTTTGTTTCCCTCTTCACTGAACACCACCCAATGACAGATACTGATCAGGCCTACAGACACATTTAAACTCTATTCAGGTATGTAGAAAAAACAAGGCTAGGGGAATTCTTATCTTGATTGGGACCTACCAGATCTCTTGTGGGAAAGGGGAATGGCAACTTCTAGAAAGAAAATTCAGAAACAAACAGAGCAAGAGACACCACATCTGCAACTTTTAGCAGGAGTGATGCAATATTAAGCACAGTGCAAAAAGAATGGAAGGGGCAAAAAAAAGCATTGCACTCAAACAGTCAAGGATGAGTCCTGATTCCTCCCTTGAGAGCAGCAATACACACTTTGGAGGTATACTTTCAAAATAATGATGAATTGCCCTTTTAGACAAAGAAAAACTCTGCAGAATAAACTGTCCACAATGCAAGCAGTGCACCAAGTAAAAGGATGCATCATGAGACCTGAGAAAATGAAAACGAGGAATCAGAGAAGACTATTACATTTATGTTCTGTCTTTTTTGACCTTGCACAGACTTCCATCACGTTGTTCCTAGACACTCAGGGTGTGTATGCTGCTGGTAACCAAAACCAACCTGACAGGAGAAGCAGAAAGGATGGCTCTGTGAGCAGTGCTGGAGAGAAAGACGACTCCTCTGCTTCCTCCCTAACCTAGAAGGTCTTTGCCTAATCAACTGCCAGCAGAGGACAACTAGAAGATACCCCACACAGCAAGAGCAATGCCACTGACTCCCTTGTCTCAAAGAACAAGGAAGAAAGTAAACTGGGAGAGGCCAAGAAAAAGGAAAGTCAAGAGCCGTTATATCATCCTCTTTCACAACAGAATGGAGACGGCACCAGTGGAGGAGTAGGAATGCTTTCCATCTCCTCCTCCCTCAAGGCCATCACCAACTTCTGCTTTGCCTGCAGTCAGTGAGTCCAAACTGAAGGCAATCCTAGGGCTAAAGCCTTCAGGCTGGAAAGCCAGAGCCAGATTGAATATCTCAGCCTCCTAACAGCCGGGATATGTACTGCAGCGTCCATCATACTGAGCGTGGGCGAGGTATCGTTTTTAACAGCAGAGAGCAGAGTGCATCCCCCAAGTGCTGGCTGATGGAAACTTCGTTTTTCATTTGGAAAGGGCTGTTGCACCAAACAGAAGAAGCCTGTCCCCAGGATGGCTCATAAATCAGAGCTGAAGTTGCATTTTCAAGGTCACGAAATCTTCTCCGCCTGACAGCAGCACACTTTCCACGATGGCTCCCTTCTGGACTTACCCCTCCTCAGGGAGGCCATAAGCTAAAGTTACGGTTGTGCTTGTGGAGCTACTCTGTGGGACCAACTTCACACAAAACACCAAAAAGAGAAACTCCTCCCTTCCCAAAATACGCTCTCCTAACAAAAGCAAAACAAAACAAAACAAAACAAGTGATGAAGAGCTTTCAATGTGCTTCATTCCATTTGCTGGATTTATAGAAGCAATAGCAGCCTTAAAACATCTGCCAAATCGTTGTACTTTTCAGTTTTGATTATGTGTCTGCTAGTTTGAGGTTTAGCTTTAACTATACAGATGCAAGAAGTGAGAAAGCCATTCAGGCTAAATTTATTCTTAAGAAGTACCGGCTGTCTAAAACAGGCTATAAAGTGTAGGCTCCCTGTCTGGTTTGTTGTGTGATTGCATGGCTTTGTGCTATTACTTGCAACCTGGCTAACAGGTGCTTGCCAATGTCTTTATAAGCCCACCATAAGAAAGGATTATATTTCCATCTGAACAAAAAGGTGATGCTGCCTTCTTCTCAAAAGTAGTTAAGAACAGCACAGAGAGGAAGTCCACTGCGGCATGACGAGTTGAATCACTGCTTACTAACAAGAACATGGCCCCTACTCTGCTCTGATAGACTCGGAGAGGGAAGGGGAAAGCAGCTAACACGATTTTTTCCACATCCACTCTTCCTGGTTAGATGTCAGACGGCCATGAGCTGGACCCACGAGGGACTGTTTTTTCCTTCCCCTTGACTCACCCAGCAATGGTGGCAGTTCTGTTGTTTAAAACTTGTAGCACTGGGGGACCCCTACCAAGAGAAGCACGTATGCACGCACTGCAAGTATATGAGAAGTCTAAAAACGTAACCATGAGGTCACCCTTGCATCAGAGCATTGCTGCAAAGGACTTGCCCAACTCTGTCTGGAAGAGCCATCCTCTGGGCTTCCTTATACCTTCATCTTCTTCCTGTCATCAATGGTGAACACCTCTTTCCAGTCCTTAGATCTTCATTTCTCTCTTTTTCTCATCTTGCCTTCTGGTTATTGCACAACCCTCTTACCTCATGCTGTTAAGTATTTGTGAAGCCCGGTGCATGAGAAGTTCTGTATCAAACTCTGATGCCCTCTGAAGTTACAGTGCTTTGATGGATGAGGCTTTCTATTCCCTGAGGAGTTTGCAAAAGGTATTCAATGCTCATGGGTCTGAAAATGAAAGGACTGACCGATATCTGCAGGGGCCAGCACCTGGACCAGGACCTTGAGCTTGTTATCCAACAGCAAAAAAACCAACCGATCCATGAGAAGCAAACAATAACATGCTCCATATGTTACTGAGGTGCACAAACAGCTCAGGGGCATGTTGGTGCCTAATTATGGTGATGTGGAGATGTATAAAAAATACCACGGCAACAATTGCTTTAGAGAGGAGTCTGACACTTGTTAGTCATAAGGGGATTTAAAAATCCCAACACATGCCTCAAGGCCTTTGGAAAATCAGGCCCTAAGTGCCTACTTGAGATCTTGTCAAGAAATAATACAGATGACTCTTGCAAACAAATCTCCTGGCACAGACTGCATTTTGACTATGTAAATCATCAGACAAATTGTTGTGTTTTGCCTATAAAATGAAGGAGTTTAGACTATTCAGCCGTTAACAGGCTCAGATCAAATTTCGTATTGGAGCACAGGAGCCATGCACAACCTTTACCACCTCACTGCAAAGTGATACAGTGAAAGGCAAGGCAGCATCCACTCTATCTTCAGTGTTAACTTAATTTTCAAAGAGGAAAACAAATTCTGGATAGTATTGGTTACCTAGATAAAAAAGGAAAACCCCTGCAACTCCTTTGCTTCCCTTCTTCTAACCAATTTATCTACGACAAGAGTGATCTTAAGGAGAATTCCGGGCATATTTTCTGTCAAAAAACTTAATCATAATCATGGCCTTTGAAAGTGCTTACTAGGCTACTCCGTGCATTTGAATATTTTCTTTCACCATTGAGTACAATCTCCTATGGGAGTACATCATACCCTTTAATTAAACATTCCTGAGTATTTGGATTTTATCTCACAGATACACCGCACCCTGCTTGTAAAAATTCCATCTCAGGCAGTCAGAGTGCTTGACTTACTCCAAAGATGAGTTATTAATTAGAATATCTACAGACCATATACTTATAATCTGGTGCCATCCCTCCCCAGGGAGCCCAAAATTTATCTGCTGTATTACTTACCTGCAGCTGAAACAGAGCCATCATGGAATGCATGGAATGCAATTCCCACCTTGTGTAACTCCTCACCACCCCTCTCAAAATGAAGAATGGGAGACAGGTCCAAATGGAGGGCATTTTTAAGATGTTCTGGATGTAACCCCCTTGAATTAAGTTCACCTTGTTTAAAATATGGCTGCAGTCATGTAATGCTGTGGGCGTCCTAAGGCCCCTATTCACTTCATCTTGCTTCATTCAAAACATCCTCCCACTAGCCACGAACTCTTGTGAAGGGAGAGGTGCCACCAGGATGTGTACTGACAGGATTTCACTCCCCAGAGTGGTCCCAGGTTTAAGCCTCACCTGACACAGCCTGCAGCTTCACAATGCCTGATGCCAGCTGGGGCACCATCCCTGTTTTGACTCAGAGGTGGGAGTACTCCTGTCTGCAATCACCAAAGGCAACAGCAACTCGCAAAATACTTCCCCGAGCCAAGGGATGAGAAAAGTCAGTGCCAGCCGTGAGCTCACCAGCACCGCTCCCCAGCACCACTCGCTTGCCAATCTTCTGCGGCATTTTTAGCTCGCTAGGCGCGCCTGCTCGTCCCACTCTCCAAACGTTTAGCAATCGGGAACAGTGATAGCTCGGAGCTGCCATGGCAGCCAAACACCCAAACAGGCAAAGGCAAAATGCGAGAGAGACGAATATTGCACTACGGGCCTCATGAGCCTTCACAGGCAACCTGAAGCTCTGCAAATAATATCATTCCTAAGTGCAGAAGGGAGGGCGCAGCCATTCCACAGAAGGAAATCCACAGGAAATCCTGCTGGCATGAAATACGCCTGGGAGATGGCTTACAAGAGCTTCCATTGAGCAAGTCCCATGAAGACGATGCAGAGATGACAAGGAGCAAGTGGTGCCTTCCAGCACTGTGCCAGGACAAGACTCTGCTGCCACAGGCAGCCACCAGCACCTGTCAGGCTTGCCCCTTCCATAGGTCAGTCTGTATCCCTCCGGCAGCCTGCCATGCTCAGCACTGCCTGTCCTTTCCCATGCTCAGGTTTGGGAGAGAAAGGTAATCTCATACACCGGTGGCCTTCCACACAGTGTCAGGTCTTCAGCTTTACATGTGGCCCTATCCAGCTTTACAGAAGAAAGAATCACCAGTCTGGAGGAGCCAGTAGAGCCAAGGAAAAAATTGGTCTCCAACCCTGAGCTTCATGTCACACCCACGAGAGACTCCTGCCCTCCTACGCCACCACTGCCCTCCTCCAGCACGTTTGCCTCAGAAACATTCCATGTTTGATCCTCAGACATTCCATCTCCCTCAAGAAGAGAAGAGATGGAGCAGCAGCAAGAAAGCTAATGGTGTCTGGAAAAAACCAGATAAACATGCTCTGGCTGCAGAGAGAGCAACCTCCTGGCAGTTTTGCTTGGGAACCATACCATAAACAGTGGATTCTTTTTGGATTTATTTCTCCTCTTCCTTAGTAAGCCCCACAGATTTGTGGAGATATTAGTGTGAGAACATCTCCTGGTTTGGGAAGCAAGATGTCAGTAAGAGGGGGTTTGAAGAGAAAAAGAGAGAAAAAAGAAAGATCCCTTCCACATTCTCTTCTTGTTGAAGATAAAGGGGAAGAGCTTCAACACACACAGCAGAACTGAAGGAAGTTTCCCCAAAGTACCAACATAAGAAATTCTGGTTGTCCACATGGCTAAAAAAAAAAATAACACGAAAAGGGTAGAGCAAGGGGTAAGAGCAGTTTTATGAGAGGTTTCCCTGAGTCAACACAATGGAAAACACCAGAAATATTAGAGGAGAAAGCTTGATGTAAAATCTCTCACCTGAAGACACTCAGATTCTGTTGGAGCTTACCTCTGGGTTTGAACTTCAAAAACTTAGGCTCCTTTCTTATAATATAGGGGGATGAATCAAACCTAACTCAAATAGCTGCACCATCTGGAAATATGTTGGTTCAGAGCTGCATTTTACAGGTTTTGTCAGTCACTAATTTATCAGAAGTTAGTCCCTAGATTTCCTCCTCCTGAATTTATTTATACACACTTTTGTTTTTCAGGTACTTTTTAATTATAAGTACTTACTATTTCTCTTCTAAAAATTATTTATAAGTACTTCCTCTCTTTTTGGAAGTACTTTTAATACATCCATCCATCTTTGGTCTAAGTCAGAAGCTTTTATGCATTTCCTCAGGTAACCGGCCATGATGGCAATGTCAGCATGGGGCAGCTTTTTCTGGCCCCCTTTATTTTTCTGTTCTTTCCGAAGAAAAGGATGTCCAAGCCATAATAAAAAGACTGAAAAATACGCTGATCTTTATTAAACCAGTAGAGACAATTGACAGGGCCGGGATTGTCTGCTTCCTCCCCTCTCCCTTCATGCCCTTCCATAGCTTCCTCTCCTCTTTTCTGACACTTGTTTGTGTTTGGAAGCAGTATGCTCACTCCTGACAGACCAGGACAGGGAAAGAGAGGGGAAATGTCTGGACACATTTAGTCCAATTAAATGTTGGCATCACATTCGGTCTTTCCAAAAAGCACATCAGAAACTTTAGACGCCAAGTTGGCCATTGCAAATTGATTGCCTCCCCATTTGCATTTCCTTGCATCAAGCCACAAACAGAGTAGGCATTAATTGTCATCACGAATGTCTGCCACAAGCCCCTCTTTAATATCATCCACAAATGCTCTGTTAAAACCTTTCAACTTCCCGCAGATGACTTCCATAATCCTATGTCACTGACGAGTTCTGGCAGAGCTAAAGAGCGAGCTGTGTTTGCTGCTGACAACTCCCCTCACTTTCTTTTTCCAGCTGCCACAGCAGCACACACGCATTCTGCAGCAGCATTCTCTGACCAGTGTCATCTCAGCCTCCCATCCTTCCTTCTAACGATGTGTTTGCTAACAGGCTTTTACACCAAATAAGCAAACACGCACGAGCCCTGCACGTGTAGTCCGTACATCATCTTGAGCCATCCGGGCTTTCAACAAGCCATTGCTCCTACCAGAAGGCTCGTGGCACAGACCCAAGCAGTGTGAGCACGGCGGCAGTGCCCTGGCACCCATGGATCCTGTGATGCCTGGGCAGTGACAAAACCTGGGCTCCACTGCACAGAGGGTCACAACCCTGACAGACAACACTGGAAGTTCAAGTGCTGGGTAAGAAAGCAGCAGCTGAAGAGGGACAGGCACTCTGTCCCACACTCTCCCACTACTTTTTCTTCTTTTGTTTTTAAACAACTAAATCTTTTTCTTCCCACTCCTGAGCAAAGTCCTTTAAAAATGAATGAGACTAGTCATATAAATGAATTAAGGGTCAGTTTAAAGTGTTATTAAATTAAATGCTTTATACACAGTAACTGAAGAACTTGGTTGAATTCATGAGACTAGATTCAGACCTCAGATGCTTTCCAGAGCAGCTGGAAGGGCTTTAGGAACTGAACAGAACAAACTTTAAGCGCCTCCCTTTGCTCAGAACTCACTGCAACATCCAAACCAGCGACGTACTTCTACATCACTGCTACAGCTCTGCACTCCAACATGTGTTCACAGTTCTGATTAGATCCAACTGCACGTTAAGGACTAAATGTACCGAGGCACATCCCCAGCTGATCTCAGTCTAAACCGTGTGTCTGGAGTCTGACTGCACAGATAGGTCCGTGGTCACCGCTTGCCAGCTGAACACTCACTGAGTCCTACACAGAGAGAGCAGCAATCCTCTTGCTCTGTACTCACATTGCTAAGAGCAAGCGGATGCTCTTGCCTTGTTTTCACCAAAGGCTTGGCCCACCCAGTTTAAAACACGCTCAGACAAAATCTCCCATCGCTTTTTGGTTTTATAGAAGAAAAGGTGCTCACCACAGAGCACTGAGATAAACAACCTGTGCTGTTCATTACACGGTCTGATACCTGTACAATAGGGTGGCCCCCCGCAGATGCCTTCACAGCCCCTCGACTGCCTTCCGTCTCGTAATGGGCTCGGTGGTGGGATTTCGGCTGCACTTCAATACGTAGTTCATAAGGTCCTGAGTGAGATGGCAGCTGCCAATCAAGGGCAGGGAGGGACGGGCTATAATAGAAAGGAAAACGGATTAAAAATTAACATCAAGGGCACTATCACAAACCACAAGCATCCAGCACTATTACTTCAGACTCTGTTTCACAGTTCATCCTTCACCACATTACATTTAAAATTTCATCAATAAGGATAAGGCCATGACTTAAGTAATTTAGAAGGTAATGATTATTTTATGAAGATTTATGGGTCAAGCATATCTGATCGTCCAGACAGTATCTGATTTGTAATCAAAATGGAAAAATTTTAAGATATAGCTTACAAATATCTTAGTATATTGACTCTTGAACCAAAAGAAGAATGGTAGGCAGAAAAACACAGAAGAATTTTAGGAAGAAGCTTTCTGCTGTGAAAGTGAATGCCAAACCAGCCCATCATTTAATGAATCTAATGGATTTCAACAAATCTGCTCAGCTTACACAGGGTGAAAAGAAGAAACAAAGCCATGTCCCTGCTTCCTTCTCAACACAAAACATGTCCTAGAGTCTCGAAACAAAGCTAATCTCTTTGGGGTTAATGCACTGCAGGGGAGCAAGCTCTGAAGTCAGAACTTGCTTATGAATCCTGATGGTGATGCTCAAGTCTGAAGAAAATGCAGCTCAATCTTCTGGCTCTGTATTGACTCTGCAATTAACTAAAATACTAAGGACTCATTACCATCACAAAAGCCAGCAGGCACAAGAGCATGTGATGGTGGCAAGTGTCATTCTTAGAAACCCCTCTTCCAGTACAAAACCACACACGAATACAGCTAGGAGACCTGTAAGAAATGCCAAGTTGATGCTTTGGGTTGAAAGAAAAGAAACAAAAAAGCACTGTAGAAACAGCAGGCCTGAGACAAACTTATCGGTCTTAAAATAGAAGCAGAAAGCTTCACAATTAAACAGCTAATTTCATGTCAACTCTATGTTCTTTCCTTTGCTGAATTCTCTTCACTGTGTGTCCTTCAAACACCTTTACAAGTAGTTAAATGGCACAAGCACAACATACTACCCTGCCCTCTTACATTAAACTTTATTATTTCTCCCATCAGCACACGGAAGGTAACCAGCAAGCAGAAAATCATGGTCCTCAACCCTCTGTAGGCTCTCTGCCACCCTGAGAGGACTTGTCCCACCACAGCACACAGGTGAGGAAGCTGAAGGGCTTATTAGCTCTCCCAGCCTGGGAGGAGGCTGGGCACTGGGGATTTACTGGTCTGTTGCCACACTGCTATAGCTGGGGTGCAAGGACAGCCTGAGCTGTGTGAATCACAGCTGAAACGAGCTCCCTGAGAGGGAAAGGATGCACAGGAGCTTCCACACTGGATGTGTATACTACAAACACATGTTCAGCTAGAGACTGAATACTCCATGTTACCATCCAAGTGATCCACACTTCAATGCACTTTCGACTTCTCAGGCATTGCAGCTCTCACACTCCCCAGGGCATCCCTGCTGTCTCCCACGGCAGGACAGGGACTTTGACCAATAGCACCAGCATTTTTTTGCTTTGCCTTTTAGATTTTTTTTTGGGTGCTTATCCAGCCCTGTATGACCAGTTTATTTAACCTGCATCCGCTAGTGCACACGTGCATATGCACTGATGAGACTTCAGGTGGTGCTACGTTTCTCTACGCTCTCTCTCCTCATTGCTTATAAATCTGAGCCATGTGATTTGCAGGTCTATGAACACACACTACACACATCACAGGGGTCACCTGGAGCTGACAAGTCCCAGCCCCGGGTGAGGACCCACAACCACCCTTGCTCTCTGGGCACCCCCTGCAAACACAGAACAGTTTGCTGGCAAGTTGCAGGCTCCAAATTTCTAGCTATTCTGCTCTCCACCCCTGAGGACATGCAGCCTAATAACACAGGAGGAGAGAAGAAAGCAACCATATAGCTCCCAGCTCTGCCTAAATGGGAGCTCATTCAAAAGAAAGATGGTGCCTCTGTGCAGGCCTCCACCTGCCATGAACATCTGGATCCAGCAGAAGCGAGTTGGTTGCTCTCTCACAGTGGTAAGATCCTGCCAGGGACAAACCCTGAATTTGGCTACCACTTCTCCACACGTGGAAACCCCAGCCTCAGCTACAGGCAGGATGCTACACCTTCTTAGCTCCTGTGCAAGCCTTTCCCCCAAAATGGCCAAGACCCAACGTGGGGGTGACAGGAAGCTCCTTTGCTACTAGACACTCATACAAAGAGCAAAGCAACAGCAAAAAATTACAGACAATTGGCCATGGTATGTAGCCACTACTCTTCGCCCAGCACTTTAGGTACACATACTTCACCCTGAAAAAATCTCAAAAAAAATTCTGGATAAACCATATTTGACTAATGATAAATGACAAAGAGCAGAGCAAAACAGCTGTGTCTCTCCTGGTGATGATCAGCACACATTTTTAAACAGATGTTTCTGGTTTTAAGTAAATTCTCACTTGATGGATCTTCTTTATTCTGAGGACACAAAGTCTATCAGATTACAAACTTTTAACACTTAATTAAAAAGGACAACTTTGACCAGCAGCATGTAGCTCTCCAGTGAAGAGGGCTGGGGTTTTTTTAAGATACATGGAAGCAAGCAACAGTTTCATAATTAAATACAGCTCTTAAAAAAAAAAAAAAAAAAAGGCACAAAAAATAACCTTTCAAATCAGCACCTGAAAATGTCAGTGTAATTAAGTTGTAAAATCCATGCTTTCAAGTAAAGCCTGAAAATAAAAATACAGTTTGTTGTTAGCCTGAAATCTACAATCAAATTCCAAAATACTACCTGCCCAACTATAACTTGACAATTAATGGGAGTTTTCCTGATAAAGGAAGCAGAGTGATGCATTTACCAGTGTCACGGACTGGGGCTGTCAGAGCTATTTCCTATGTTAGGTTATCTTCATCATGCACTTAATTTCCTGCGGCTAAACGTGGTTAAAGGAAAAAGCCACCAAGCAAATGGTGCAGGGGTAAAATCAAATCTGGTTGCTGCAAATAAGCCTTATCAATTTGAAAAGGCCCGAACTACCTCATCTAGCCAGCATCACATGGGGGAGAGAAGAGTCCCTCCACAGGGGTCATGAAGAAGAATAGAAGGTCTTCACACAGCCTTCCTATCAAATATACATCAGTCTATTTCCCTCAGGTCGCATTTTCCACCGGCTGAAAATATGTCCCATTCCTTTCCATGCCCTAATAAATTTCACTCTAGTCCTCCTAAATGCTGTAATGAGGTATAGTTACTTCAAGGTGGGTTCACAAAACCTGGTGCTAGGCTGTAGAAAACTGGCTCAATATAACTCTGTGCTACATAAATCAGATTAAAAACCAGATGAATAGTGATTTATTTTGCATACACCAGATACACAATATGATTAAATCAAAAACAGATTATCCAGTCTGGCTGACTTCTGCCTTTAGCGGAAAGATTTATCAAGTTACCAAAAAAAAAAAAAAATTAAAAAAGAGATACTAAGCAGTACACTGGAATACAGACAGGGAGGAAACAAATCCAAAAACTTATGCTAAACTTTGAAGAGGGGTTTAAGGTTCATTTTCACATGACTGCTATGCATTTGGGAATTAAATTACCATTACGCTTTCTAAGCCACTAGATGCCCAAGGTCGCTTGAAATAGAGATTTGTAAACAGTTTTGTCCCAAACTAGGCTGCTGTGCAGAGGAGGCGTCAGAACAACCGCCAGCCTCGCACTGGGACTAACCCTGCTCCTCACCCAAGTACCACAGCATGGAGCCATCTGCCCCAGAGGGCTGACTGACGGTGGCACAAGCCACTGCCTGGGAGAGGAGGATGGTAAGCCTCTTTCAGCACCCAAACTAAAGCAAGTGACTTAGAAGGACTGTGGCTGAGACTGGGTGCCCTATGCTAAACTTATTTTTTTCACAGAAGGACTTTTCCTTTAGAAACAAAAACACAAACTAGAGAAACCACAGGGCTGCTGAAAGTTTTACCAGGCTACTAGCTTGAATCTGTTCCAACTGTGCACCAAATGCAAATATGGTTACCATTTATTATTCATCACCCGGGTCTCACATTGAAGTGCATGCCTGTGAAAGATCCCTCTGTGTGATTTTGAAAGAGTAAAACAACAATGATGGCTACATGTCCACCAACTTTACTGTGTTCAGAATAATATACCCGCTTTATATTTCACCTATGAATTAACGTGGGGAGATTTTGCTCCCTCCTTTTTTGCATTTCCTGTCTGACAATTGAGCAATCTGGCTGCGATCTGTTAAAATACATGCTGCATCCCACCCCAGACTTGGCTGTATTTTGCTGGCATGTGGAGCAAGTAGCTCCTCTGTGAAGAGCATGTGGTGCACTGGAATTCCTCAGGCTGAAGTCTGAAAACATGAGTCGTTGTTGTCATATTCCCAAACAATACGTCACACTACTGTCCTAAAAATTCACATTCAGAGATTGATTTGCATGGGAAGTTTTGCATTTGTTGTCCTAGAGAAAGAACAAGAAACTATTGCTGTGGGAATGGAGATAACAAGTGGCTGGCATCGCATGTCTGCTCATTCTGAATTTAGAATCATAGGGTGCTAAAATGAGCTGGTGAAGGAGGGCCATTAATAAGATGCTCACAGAGGCATTTGAATGACCTGAAAAACAGGTCAGGAGAAAGCCTAGGGAGGATTGAATCAATCAAACAAACAAACAAAAATATATCAGTTTACTGAGACAAGTTTCCAACTAGTCTTCAGCCTTACGGTACAGCAATGAAACATAACTGAAAGCCGCTGCTACATGGTGGCAAACCAAACTTGTTGAAGCATCTAAATACCCCCATCCAGCAGGAATATAGCAGGAAAGAGAAAAAGGTTAGAGGCGTTTTGGGCTCTTCCCTGTCCACTCCCAGCGCCGGCCCCTCAATTAACACTAACGAGTCCCAGGAGATGGTCACTGCCACACAACACAAGTCCCCACTTCACTGAGTCTTGCCCAGACAGCCCCGTCTTTGCTTTGTCTGAGGAACTTCCTCTCACTTGCCCTAAACACGCAAGTTCATGATAAATGCACAGGTCAGCAAATCCGGTGCTGCTGCACTGGTGACTATCTCATCTTAAGGTTGCCTTTTTCCACCTTCAGAAACCCCCAGTTTCTTGAGAAACTTAACTTCTCCCAAGGAAGGTTGTCCTCTGTCTCATGATCTGGAACAAAACATCTTAAAAAAATAAATAAATAAAAAGGCAAAATCAAAAGCATCTGAAAGGTCCACAAAGAAAAAGAAATAACTAAAAGGTCTGCAACATTTTAAAACTGTGGTTTGTAAAGAAATCATATGGTTTGGGGCCCCAATTTTTGCTTGCTTCAGTTTAATACTGTCACAGTCCCAAAAGTGGAATGCAAAAAATACACAAAAAAATGAACAAGCCCATCAGTGCAGACAAAGTCAAATGTGCTTTTGCAACTTGCAGACAGGTATCTACCCACACATTCTCTAGGTGCAAACTTCAGTCTCCATATGTAAAATTACATGACCATGCATCTGTGAGGACAAGAACATACATGTATATTTTTGAGGTTGGAAAAGAGACTGCAGCTAAAGAAAATCCAGCTTTTGACAGGTTAAAAAAAAAAATAAACTGCTCAGGAAAATACAGTAGAGAGCTTTTATAAGCCACCTGTCAATTCCTGGAAGCTCCTTTTGGTGTGGCAGACCCCGTATATGCCATATGCCCAACCAACAAACACAACCATTTCTGTTCCCCTTCCCCCTGAAAAACACTACATTTAGTGCAAACTCAAGTCTAAAGACCAATACACTTCTTGGATTAATCTGATGACACTGGAAACAACTACAGTGCATTACTTTTAAACGTGTAAGAAACTGCCTTCAGAAAATTCCAGGTTGTGTTTAGCCAAATACAATGGGTGATGAAGAGGTCATATGAAATGTGTAAGACACTCAGAAACACGGCACTTTGGTGAGTGCCTATACCCTCTGTTGTGATATAGGGTGATTTAGGACCTGATAATGAGTGGGCAAAGAATAAATAAATAGGATTTCAGTTTGGAAATAGTCACTAACAGTGCCCCCACATCTGAGGGCAGAAGTCCAGTTCCTATACTCCATTTTGGCTTTGAAATTTTTGCCCATGAGAGATTCTGCATTACACAGCACTGAGGAGCAATGGAAAAATGGTGCAGAAGGAACACCACTGACACCGCAAGGGCTAGAGAAACCCAGAGCATCACCTGCTCATACAATAACTGCCTGGCAGAGTGCTTTTGTAAAATCTATTTGCTACGTTAATACTAAGAGACAGAAACTTCTTGCATTTGAGTGAGACAGCAGAAAGTATAAATACTGAAATAGAGAAAGGCCTTGGAGATAAAAGCTACAACAAAATTTCACAAAGACCATCTCTTGACTCTCTGCATCATGATTTACCTCCAGGATTTTTTGAAGCAGATTGGTATATTCAGATAACTCATTTTAGTTTAGAAAACATACAAGTCTCATCACTACCTCAGGGTTTGTTGCAAAGCTTTCTCTGAAATCTCTGCTTGGTCTCTAAGTCTTTTCTACATCCCAGGATTTGGTGTGAGGCCCTGGGCTGCAACCAACGGACCACAGGCAAATAAATCCCCAGCAGCACTGGGTAAACCTCTGCAGCTCTTGCCTCGGCTACAGGGTCAGGCTCTACCCTCCCATCCTGTCTTGTGCTCCTGTGAACACGTGTGCCAAGTCCCGTGCAGGAATGTTCATAGTCTTCAAGGAGGATGTGTGAGCCCAGATCTGAACCAAAGAGCCCACAGCCTTGGGGCTGGGCTGAGCGTCCAAGCTCACAGTCCTTGTAAGCAACTAAAGAAAGCACGAAACACATTAAGACTCTACTTCTGTTAAGGCACACACTATTATACTCTCATTATATACTCTTACTATTGCCCTGCTCCAGGACTCGAAAAGGCTAAAGCAGATTGAATTTCAACTGTGACAAATTAAAAACATCATCAATTTTAGAAACAATACCAAAAAGTACCAGTTTCCCTTTTAAACTGGTGCCCACCATAAAACCCTGGGAAAGGAGACAGCATCTGGCCGATGGTCTGCCTGAATCTTCTCCCTCCTGCTCCCAAAGAGATGGGAATGCAAGAGAGGGATGGAAAGGCGTCAGTGATTTTCCAAGGCATGCTGGCTTTTGATGAAAACTGTACCGCATATTCAGGAAGAGACAGAGGAGGTAATCAAATCTGGTTATCTCAAAATCATTATGACCAGATAGATTTTGGAGCTCGAGTTGTTTGTTGGAATCCACCCCTCCAGCCCCTGTGTTTGAAATAGAACAGATGTGTAACATAACAGGAAAAAAAATCCAGCTCTGTTGTGACAAATTCTTAACCAATTTTTTGGAAAGATTTAAAATAACAGTTTCTGTTGCGTAGGCTGTGATCCTGTTGACGTCCGTGCTCAGTTGCCCAGCACTTTCACATACATAAAATGAGAGGTATTTTTAGTGGAAGGAAGCACAGTCAGTGTATCTGATTGGTAAAATAACTTAAAATCACATTTCGACAGTAACTTCCAACTGCCCTAGAGCACGAGTTAATGAGATCACATGGAAACATATTGCAAACCAGGAAACATATTTTATACAAGACCAAAACAGTGGAAAAAAAAAAAGTTAAATACACAACATAGTGGGGCTTCGTTTTGTACACTTCACCTTTCTTGTTTGTGTTAGCACACAGGCACACCGGGTGCCTCCTGACGGCCTACGGCCGCTCGCTGGAACAGGAAGATAAAAGCCTGTTTGGGCAAACTGTCCTATTCCTGCCCTTGAAGTAGTTGACAAAAAGCTGCCCCCGATGCAGCAGCCAACGGCCAGCCTCTCTGATGAACGTGGGCTACTTGGCACTGCAGTGGGAGAAAATAAAAGTTTTTTTAAGTAGGTGAGAAGGCTCTGAAGAGTTTGCCTGGTGTTAGAAATCTCCATCCCTGCTCTGAAAGGCAGTGAGCTCCTAACTCTGGGTGGCTCAACCAGACCCAAAGGAGTTGCTGCATTTCCCAGTGCTGAAGTGAGACAGGATCTTGAAAGGACCTTGGGAAATGCAGAAAGGAGGAAGAACAACGATGAAGAAGGGGAATGTACTGTAACACAAAAGGCCACAGACTGTTCCACCTCAGTTTTGGGAGATGGCACATGGCAGAGAGGTGCTGGCTAGGGAAAAGTGAGACTGACAAGTTTGAGAGCCAGGGAATGCATTGCTAATTAAAACATTTCAGCTATGTGCTCACTGCTTTCATTTTGAGAAAGGTAGCCTTGCTGTCAAAAGCAAGAAGTCAGGTGTGCTTGGGGAGGAAGAGGAAAGGTGACCATCACCACCATGAACTGGGAACAGCCTGCAAACCTTTGGAAAGCCAAACTATTTTCCTGCACTACATGCTTCTGCATATACAGCCTTCAGACGACTCCAAAATAAAGCCTGTAACAGAGATGGAAAGAGGATGCAAGAGATGTAACTCAGATTCTGGCTATTCTGTGCTGCTTCCTACCCAGAGTCTTCTTGTGATAAATAAATGTGACTAGCGTACTGACTCCTACCAGCTGAACAAATTAGGTTTACTTCTTTAAACATAAAAATAGCAGTGAAGAGGGAAAAAAGAGAGAATCACTGTCTAACACAGACAGGAAAAAACTGATAGCCTTCAGATGAACTCTAATAATTTCAGATGAACTGAAATAATTAACAAAAGAATCACATTCTTATTCTATTTGTATTCACTATGTATAAAGCATACATGTAGAAGGCCCTATAACAGCCACCATAATGAGACCATCTCTTTGTCCTGAAATATAAACATACTGAGACATGATGAACTTTATTTAAGTAAAGCCACAGATCTGACGGCACCAAATTGTCCTGTTGCCTGACAAGCTTCCAAATACCCCATTTCAGGACTGACCAGCCTGGGGCTCATCCCTTGAGAAGCTGATAACCAGTTACAACCTATGCATGGCCAACTTCTTTTACCCTTTAGGGCTTTACTCGTAGTCACACCAAACCAACAACAGAGTCATCACAAGATACAGTTAAGTGCAGCGAGTGGATGGGCAGATTTGGCAGGAAGCAGAGACAAGAAGGGAAAGGAGGAAAAAAGGCATGCAATGAAGATATTACCGGAACTGTCCTCTAAGTCAGAGATCCTTACCTCATGTAGGATGTCGGAGACAGAGACTTTGGTTTGGCCCACTGGTAGGGATGCTGTGGCACAGACAGGTACTGCTCGCAGAAGTTTCCTTTCCTGATGTGCTGAAAGCTGGAGAAGTCTTCTGGTGACAAATCGGCAGTTGGCGATATGGTCCCGTGATCCTCGCCAGCCGGTTCGGTTTTGAGAGTCATGGATGGGGTGTGATCAATGGCGGTCTTCCTCGACTTGATGGGAATCCCATCGTTCATATCTATGGTGCTGTCGGTGGTGAGGGCATTGATGGCAGCGACGATGGCGGAGCTGGTGTACTGGTTGGTGTTCCCCAGCCACGTCTCGTCCGTGACACTCACCCGGGGCGAGTTTTGTGGAGAAGGCGTGGGGGAGTGGTGTGGGGAGTAGGAGGTCTGACGGCCATTGAGGCTGTACTTCCTCTTGTTGCAGGGAGACGGAGGCCTGGAGTTGCGAGCCCCCAGCCAGTTCTCTTCTGTGATGCTCGTTCTGGGAGACGTTGATGGAGAGTGCCTTGGGGAACTGAGCAAAGTACAGGCCACCATGCTGCGCTGGTAGCCCTCCTCTGTGTCGGTGGTCTTCGGAGAGACACACGGGGACTGCCATGGAGAGGTCTGGGGTGAAGTGTACGGATATGAGTAGTTGGACTCATAGGAAGACGCTTCGGAGTTGCAGCTTCTGGAAGACAAGCTACTCGCTGGACTCAGGCAGGACGGGTCTCTGTAGGTCTCGATGTTCGGTAAGTTCAAAGTGGCAGTGGAAGGCGACCGCTTGGGGTTTGGGATGGCCTCCTCAACCTCATCGTGGAAAAACTGGTTGTTGTTATGATGCAGTCCCATGTATGAGGTGATCTCAATTCTAGGGCTCTCCAGCGCTGGAGCTCCATTAGGCCTCATGTTTGGAGGCAGGTAGTACTCAGAGGCCCCGCTGTCAATGTGAGCTCCATATCCAGACGGATGGTTTGTCGATGGGACAACTGAAATGACGGGATTTGATGTCTGCAGGCCATGACATGGAGTTGACAATGAGGAATGTGCCACATTTAGAGGCAAGCCAGCATTTACATTTGAAGACGCATAATTATAGTGTTCTGGAAGAAAACAAACAAACAACAAAGAATGACATGAGGTGCTGCACAAATATACTCACTTAGCAACATATCCAGCTGAAATGGAGGGAACATGGCACAACACACAAAAGCACAGCTCTCCTTAACAACCCAGCCCACAGGCATGCCACGCTGGGGGAGAGGTTGCAGACTAGCATCATTGAAAATGTCACTAACTGAACATCACAAGACAAGATATTTCGGGAGGGAGATGTACACAGAGTCTGTCTTGAGGATGTGCTTCTTATGTGAACCTTCAAAGGAAAAAAAAACTTTATATAATGTCGCTTCAGCATTGAAAGACTGCAGCACTGCCCAAGAGATCTGTTTTTACACAAGCGAGCCTAACTCCTTCCCTGAAAAGTTAGAATACACAAAAAACACAGGACAAAAAAATAAAAGTGGAGGCAGACTAAAGCAAAGAACACGATCAACTGCATTCCGTTAAAAAAAATCATACACAACCAAAATTTCCATTACAGCAAGTTTCCGACTGGTTCCAGTTAACTAGGATTTTGGAACAAGATGGATGTATTGACCTGCTGTGGTTTCTGGGACCACTTATCCTCCAGCCCAACTGGCAGAGGCCAGGTGAAGGATAAACATGGATGTCTCGCTATACAACGACAGCTGAAATTCCATTGAAATTGCTGGTTATTGCGCACGCCACATCAAGTGCTGCCAGCAGCACTTTCTCTGGGCCAACACTCCAACCATTTAACAGCTCTGGGTGTATAAAAGCAACAGCAGAGTTGCACAGCCACTGTGGAAAACCTGGACAGTGAGAGATCATACCACAGTCCTGTGCCAATGGGGTCCCTGACCCAGCACAGTGGAACAACCTGTCCTTTGCATGCCTCCATCCCTGCTGCACTACAGGGACCAGCCTCTCAAAGCTGGTCTACAGGAGATCATCGCTGCCTAGCCTCGCTGTCTGCCTGCAGAAGGGACTCCTTCAGTTCTGCTTCCCCCATCCCAGGGATGCATATGTGACTCTCTCTGCTACCCAGAGATATTGGTGGGCCGCATATGGGGAGATGGGCAGCCCTCAACCAAGCCTTGGTGCTCTGAGCAGTGGTGGGATGAGGAATCAATCTCCCCATTCTTTCTTATATACAGGGACTCTGTGTCATCAGCACATGTGAGACAGGGACCCTAATGCCAGTACCTCTTGCTTTACTGGGAAAAGACAGCAAAGCCTTTCTGTCAGGGACAATGTTTGCTGAACTTGGGTAATGCTGTTGTGCAGGCTCCTCTCAGCACTCTGGAACTGCAACCAGCTCCAGCCCCAAGAAGTGCATCAGCCTTCCCTGAGGTTTATTATGGCAGCAGCAGCACTTTCCTGCAGGACAGAGGGAAATTCTACATCCCCTGCTGACCACAGCAAGTCCACATAGGGAACCTGTCCCTCTTCCTCCCAGGAGGCAACTTCCTTTGGGAGTCATCCTTGCCTACCTTCCCTAGGGAGATACGGAAAAGCTGTGTTAATTACTGCAGCTGCTATTCCCGAGGCAACCTGCTCCTGGGAGTGCTGCAAATGCAAACGAGTCTCCAGGCTGGTAACCAGCACAGCCAGCTATTCTCTTTCTCTTGTTTATCAGCTCAGCCCTCTCTGGTGTCATCCTCCTGCGATCCCGCGCTCACCTTTCTTGCTGGCAACAACTCCAAGGCAAACGGTACTCAGGAAAAATTAATGTGCAGTGGCAGCTTCACAGCAACTCTGCGATGTTCCAGCTGATGTATGTCATGGCAGGTAACAGTCAGGAACAATGAGCAACAACACCTTTTGAACTCACTCTCTAGTCTGCCTTCAGAGACCAGCCATTTGCTGAGGAAGGGTCATTAAATTACACTGCAGTGTGCCACAAATAAAACTGGATTATTCAAAACATGCTGCAGCTTCATGCTCTATTCAAACAACTACACAAGCAGGAAATGTAGAGAAAGAAGTAACACTTGTTAAGACAATCCAACTGCAGTGATGCAGCGGGGTGCAGATCTGTCTGGGGGATGAGAACCTCCTCCTTCCAAAATCAGTCCCCTTTTGTTGCTGCCCTGCCACATTGCTCTGTGTCACAACTGCCATCACTTCCCTGTCGCTCTTCATGGAAAAAACTCCTGAAGTGGTACAACAGTGGTAAGATCTTCCCTGTTTCAGAACTTAGCTCAGAGAAAGGGTCGAGAGTAGTGCCCTCAAGGCAGCTTCAACCCCTTTACTGCTTCCTCCAGCTCCCGATGAAGGTGATGTCTGTGGCACCACACTGCTGCCAGGACACTGGCTAGGCTCTTCTTCCACATACTCTTCCACAGCCTCCTGGTCTGGCATGTAGGTGGATGGCACTGGTGGCGCAGCACCTCTTCCAGCTGGTCCCCACCACGCAGTCGGGACAGCCCAGGCAGGGGACCGAGGGCTCAGCAGGCTGCCCCAGCTCTGCACCCAATAGGTGGGCTTTGCTTCTGCTGACTGCAGAATCTGTGCCTTTGGATCTTGCATTAAAAACATATAGGTAAACAAACAAAATAACAGGAATAACTACTACCTGCGAGAAAAGCGTTGTGGAACCCAGCACTTCACTTAGAATCTAACGCCTGACTAGTGTGACATTCAAACACTGCAGTCTGCTGGAGATCTGCAGCCCAGGCTGAACAGGCAAAATAAAAGTTCAAATGAGCCTTTGTAATCCAGTTTAAAAAAAAATTAGTTAAAAGACAGGCTCAGGTGCTACAAGCAACAAGTTCCCTAATTCAAATGGCAAGGAATAGCCACTTTTAGAACTATTATGCTTTTTTTGTTAAAGTCAACTTTTAAAGGGCCAAGAAAAATAACATGTCATACAACTCACATAATAATATTCAAAAACGAAAGATGCAAGATCCAAAGCTTTCCAAACATATTTAGGTATCTTAAAATTACAGGTAGCATGTAAAAAAGTACATCCACCAAATATAAAAGCGCCAAAGCCAGAACTAGGAACAGGACTGAGCACTTCATTTGTGAGCTAAAACCTACCAGCTACAACTTCTGAAAAAGGACATTCTTCTCCAAAACTTCTGTATTTACAAAATTCATTAAATGCACATTGCTATTCAGCACTTATAACAGGCTAACATTTTCTTCACTGGGGTGAATTAGACAGGTAGAAATAAAATGCTGCACCACATAATGTAACTGTGTAGGGTATTTCTACAATCCTGGTGGGGAGAGAAGGTAGGTAATGCTTTAACATGGTGTCACTGTTACAATCGTGATCCATAGAGGCTGCCAGGACCAGTGCACTGACTACTAATACACTTCTAATACTGTATTTTAATATCCCATTATTGCATAGACCAGTGGAGGTTTGCAACAGTTCTGTTCCAACAAATCCACACTTATGTTAGGTGGAACTAGAACAAGAAATTGGACTTCTAGATTTGTGAGCACACCTCCACATATTACATTTAACTTTGTAGCAGTATAAATTTTTTTTTCTCTAGCTAATTTCACAGCACAAAGGTTTTATTCCTTTCTGTCATTAACTGGCTGATCTTGCAAGGCACTGGACACCACCGGTTTTTATTTACATACCTTAAATAGGAATGCAGAACACCTGCAGCTCAAAGGGGCTTCAGAGAAGATGAGGGCTGTTTTACATTTCTAAAGATGAAGCCCCATCTAGGTCTATGTTTAAATTCATGCTTTCAAAATCGCCTAACAGAGTTAGGTACTTTTCTCACTACGACTTTGAAACTCAATTTGCTTAGGCCCCTCCATTTTAGACACTGAGGTGTCTAATTACTAGGACACTCATCTGATAAGCTTGGTGTGAAACTCTTAAAACTGCCTTTTTTTAAAAACTAGAAGCACATAACAACTATTTGGACACCAATAACATAGCAGAGAGCTCGGCAACTGAGTGCAGGGAAGGTCAAAACGCTTTCACCCACATCCTGGCAAACTGCAATAGGCAGGCAAGGATTTGGGAACCTGCTTCAATTTACAGGCAAAAGACAAAGCACAGACTCAGCCCTACTCTGAGGCAGAGGTAAGAGAGAGCTCCAAGAGAGCTTTTCACAGTGACCCGCTACCTCCAACACCACTGCAAGTCAGCCCCGTACCAGGAAGAGGCAACTTTTTCTCTCTGTCAATTCCAGGCTTGTTCACCTCATTTCCACCTCAAGTATTGTTAGAAGTCATAAAAAGAGGCAGCCAGACCGAGACACCAGAGTTGGGAACAGTTGAGACCAGTGACACATTCGCGCCCGTTATTTTTATTTACAGATGACCTTCAAGCTAAACCCTCAGCCTAGCTTCGGCTCAAGGGGGATGGGGAAGGGGGCCATCTCCGTAACGGGCAAGACCCAGAACCTCACGTCCTCAGCCTGGCCGGTCCCGGGCTGCGTGCAGGCGGAGGCCAACGCGGGAGTCTGCAGAGCTCAAACAACACCAAAGAAGTTCTGAAAACTCGGCTCCCCGTGTCCTCTCCCCTTGCAGGCTCGTCTGGCTGCAGCAAGGACCCCGCGAGGGGAGCGCCGACATCCCGGGCAGGACCCGCTCCCGGCCGCCGCCGCCCCGCTCGCCGCTTCCCGGCGCGGCGGAGGCGACAAGCGCCGCCCGGGGCCGGGCCGACCTGTCCGGGTGGGACTGCCGGCTCCCCCGCCCCACTCCCCGCGGCCGGGGGTAGCCTTTCCCCTCCCGAAGCGGTCAGCGCAGGGAGGGGTCCCCGCAGCATCCCGCCGCCGGCACCCCTGGAGGTACCCCGGGCCGCCCCGCCGCGACCCACCTCCGCCCTCATCGCTGTGCTTGAACTCGAAGAGGAAATCGAAGTCAAACTCCTGCTCGGCCTCCACGCCCGTCATGGCTCCCGCCGCGACCCCCGCCACGCTCCGGCACCCAGGCAGCGGCGACGGTGCAGCCCCGGCCCGCCCCGTCGGGCTCGCCCCGTCGCGCCCGGACACCTGCTGCCGGCGGGCCGGGCTGCGCGGAGCCCCGGCACGGCGTGGGACGGCGGCCGCTGCTGAGCTCGGTAACGTGACCCCGGCCCCGACGGGCGGCCTGTCTCGCTGCCGCTGCCGCCGCCTCCGATCCGCCCTCCCGCCCGCTGTTGATGTTTCCGGGTCGATGCAAACAGCCGCGATGCCCGGCCCCCCTCCTACCCCCCCGCCGGGGCTCTGCCCCTGCAGCACAGCCTGTGCACCGCGGGCAGCCCCCGCCCCACCCGGGGGGCCCGGCACCGGGGGACCCCAGCCCGCCGGGGGCTCGCCGGCTCCCCGGGGGTGGGATGGGGAGCCCGGGGTAGGCGGACAGCGGGACTTCACCTGCTCCCGACCGGCGGTAACAGCGCGGGGCAGGAGCGGCTCCTTCCTCGCTCGGCGAGGGGGCAGTGGGGAGGGAGGGCTGCTCAGCCCACTCGGGGGAACACCGGCGTGTCCCCTCTTCACCGAGGACTGCTAAGGTTTCTTCCGTGGGTGCCCACCACGCCGCGTCTGCGAGCCAGGAGGCTCCGCTTTCATTTATTTATTATTTATTTCACTTAGTCGCAGCACCCACTAGTGCCAGCTGCTATAAAAAGCTCAGTAAAGCGGGACTCGGAACGCTGCCGGCCGCCTCTGTGCGCCGGGAGGGACGGAAAGGTCCCCGGCAGCCGCCGCGCACCGGGGGAGCGCCTGCAAAGGTGAGGGTGGCGGTGCGGGGCAGGCACGGCGCTGCCCCGGCCTGCCGCCCTTCCCGCTCGTACGGGATAGAAACCAGCTAGGGAAAAAGTAAACTACGACTTTTTTTTTTCTGTTTCGAAGTGTACTTCTGTCAGGTTACGCCAGCCCGTCTGAAGGTCCCCGCCAGGCAAAGAAGGGCCCGCCCGATAAGCTCGGCTCGGCTCCGCTCCTCAGCTCCCGGAGCTTCAGGCCGGGTTTCAAAAGGAACAGTTTTTTAAAGCAGTTATGGAAATGGTATTCCCTTTTAAACTCAGGGAATACCATTTTCCAGGCTTACGACTGAAATCTCCGTTACAAAGTGCCAGGAAAACACAATTTTTTTCCATCCGAGCCCGTTATGCTTTTTCCTCTCCTCGACGGGATAGGCGCGCTGCAGGCTGGGTTCTCGCAGGAGCCCAGCTGGGCTTTGCCCCGAGGGGACGGGTCGGCTCGGGGGCGGCGGTGAGGCAGCCTCCGTGGGGCTGCCCTCGGTGCTCGCAGCCCCCGGCTGAGTCACCCGAGTGTGCTAAAGGCCTTGGCTGCAGCAGAACCCCTCCGCCTGTATCTGCCAGCTTGCCAGGACAGTGCTCGTCCCGGGATGCCGGAGCAGGCTGGGGGCGGCCCGCCCTAGGCAGGGAGAGGGGCCTCTCCTCTCATCTCCTGTGCAGGGCCTACAGGCGGGACAGCCGCCTCACCCCGGCCCCAGGCTCCCAGCTCCCCCGGTGTCACACCCTGCCACCTCTCCACGCCAGATGTCCATCTCCTGGGCCGCCCCGGCAGGGAGGCGAGGAGAAGCAGCTCCGAAGCTGCTCTCGATCCTTTGCCTCTTCCACAAGTGGCACCTCCAAGGTGGGTGAATTGCCCCAGACTACTTACAGACAGCTTGATTTGTCGGTGCCATAAATATGAGTGCTGTCAATGAAATATTTCGATTGGCACCCTTCCCTTGGAGAAAGAGGAGAGATGTGCTATGGAAAGGCTAGAACCGAAGTGATACCACATGTGGGGACGGAATAGCAGCAGTGCTCCAGTTAATAGTCCAGTTTAAACTGGCGCCATTAAACTGGGGAGAGCGAAATAAGCAATGGGGGGGCAACGTGCCCCAGCCAGGCCATTCCTGTGCTGCCAACTGCCCTTGTGTGACCCATGGACTGACCCACCAGCTCAGTTGCTGCCCACTTAGCCTCTCCCTGGAGTGAACCGGAGCTGTCCCAACTCCACAACGCAAGTTCGACAGCAGACGCAGCAGACAGGCTGCTCCAGATGCAGCCCCCCGGCCTGAAGGAGAATTTAACTTGTTCACAGCATTAAACATGGTATAACCACTGGCATTCTTAGAGTCAGAGGACTCCACACCTTGCTACCACCCCTAAAAAAAAAAAAAAAGGCAAGGTCCTCCCACTAGGACTCTTTGCGAGTTTCTTCCCAGACTTAGCAAGAAATAAAGTATTTTCTTGGATTGCCATAGCTTGGCAATCAAGTGGCACCTTAATTTGCAGGCAGCAATCCTGACGCAGGGCTCCCGTACGTGTTTCCTGGATTGGGTCACGCTTTCTGGCTGGAGTCACTTTCTTAGTCCCTTACAAAATACATCAACAGGGAAGAGAACTATCGACGAGGGTTGGTGCATTTCAACACAGGCATCTGAAATGCCACAGAAGTGAAGGAAGGGGGATTTTATTTTTTTCCTTTTACAAGAGGCTGCAGAACGCTTTTTGTGTCAGCTGCCTCTGGATGTAATTTTTATAAGTGGGTGTATTCAGTGCCCTTGGAGCCCAGAGCACGGGAAGAGCCGTGCGTGCAGCCTGCGGATGTCCGAGCGTGCGACAGGCACGCCAGCCACTGCTACTAAATACAGCGTAATTAACTTCTATCCCAAAAGGCGCTCCATACTTCACAAGCAGAGCCACAGTCATAGCCGCGCTTGTAGTTTTCGCACTGTCAGGATCCTCACAACTGAAATGAACCCCTGGGATGAAAACTGCTGTGTAAAAAAAAAAAAAAAAAAAAAAGAGTCCTGAGCGCCCTTCCAGCTTTCCGGACAAGCCTGGGGAATGGAGTCACGTTGTCCCACGTTGCGGAATAAACACAGCGGACATGGACGGCCCCCCCTGCTCCACATCCTCACAACTTTCTCTGCCCGGGACGCGCGGGCTCGCTGCACCAGCAGCAGTAGCGGCGGCACCATCGGGTAGGGAAGAAACTTTGGAGCCGGGGACCAGCCTGGAGAGAGGGGCATGGGGCAGCACGGCAGAGGGCAGCCACCGGGCCCGCAGCGGGGAGCCGGGAGCTGCCCCGCACCTGCCGCGGCGCGGAGGTGATGCCCAGTGGGGATGCCGGCGGGGTCCCGCTGCCGGGGGAGGCGCCGAAAAGCGCCGCAGGGAAAGCGAGGTGCAAAAGTTTAGCCGGTGGGCGAGACCGGTGCCGGGGAGAGAACAATGTCGCGACTGAGAGAAGGGAGGCTGAAGCCGGTCCTGGCTCCAGCCAGACGCTGCCCCTGGCAGGGCCAAGTTTAGCCCCGAGGAGCAGAGCGCTTCCTGAGCCCTGCGCCCACCATTTTCTTCCCTGGAGAAACTTTGCCGCTGTGTTTTCAGGGCACTCATCTTTGCAGGGGCAGCGAAAGAAGACGCGACAGAGAGCTGGGATAGCGGGGCAAGCGCTGCCCCGGAGCCGGGCCGGTGGCGGCAGGGCTCTCGGCCCCCGGCGGGGGCGCGGGGCATGCGGGGCATGCGGGGCGGCGGAGCCCCGCAGCCGGACACGGCGTGCCCGCCTGTCTCTGTGTGCGGGAGCGCCGCTATGGCGCCTGGCACTGCCCGGGACCCGCAGTTTGAGGAGACTCCTTCGTCGTTTCTCCGGGAGCGTGGGACGGCTACAATGACCTCCTCCAAAACCAAGCCTGGGGCCGGGGAGGGAATCCCCGAGCCGCCTCGCAGCGTGTCACCCCTGGCCGGACCCCGGGCGCTCCCGCAGCCCCGCCGGGCCGTCAGCGGGAGCGGGCCCGAGCCCAGGGCCGGCGGGAGGCGGCCGGGAGCAGCGGCGGCGCCGTGCGAGAGGCGAAGGAGACACCTATTGGCAAGGGGCCGCCGCGGGGAAACACCGGGGGACACCGCCGCCCGCCCTCCGCCCTCCGCCCCCCGCAGCGCCGCCCGTTACCTTCCTCCGCCGCCTTCATGGTGCTGCCGAGCGGGCGGGCGCCGTCCTGCGGGGCCACGGCCGGCCTCTGTCTCCCGCTGGATGGGTCCCGCGACGGCGGCGCGGCGGCGGCCGGCGGGGCAGCGCTTGGCATCCACCCGGCGGGGCGGCGGAGCCCGGCACCGCGCCCTGGGCCTGTCGCCTGTCCCGCCTTGGTCCCGCGCCCCCCGCCCGCCTTCACGACCCGGTGACCGGGGCCGCGCCGCCCCCGGCGTGGTGGCCGCGCCCGCGGAGGCACAGGAGCTCGCCGCCGCCGCCCCCCCGGGGCCGGGGCATGGAGAGGAGGGCGGGTGTGCGTGGGGGACTTCGAGAGGCACCGCCGCGCTGCGGCGGCGGGACGGGCGGCGGGCGCTGCCGCCCGCCGGGAGCAGCGGGCGGGGGACGGGGGCAGTGAGTGTGCGGAGCGTGGAAGTCTCGCTCTGACGCAGGGTTGCGCGCCCGGCACCGCCTTTTAAAGCTGGAAAACACCCTCACCTCCCTTCCCTCCCGGCCCTCTCCCCGCCCCGGCCCCGTGATGTCAGCCGGGCTCCGGCCCCGCCGCCGGCGGGCGGCCAGCGGGAGGCGGGCACCGGCGGGCACCGACGGGCCACGGCCGCCCGCCCGCCCTCCGCGGGGCACGGCGGCCGCCCAGCCCCCGGCCCGCCCAGCCCCGGCCCTGCCGCCGGCGCCCGCGGGGTCCCGTCAGCCTGCGGGAGCCGGGTGCCCTCCTGCGGGGGAACGGGCGGCGCGCCGGGGTCGCTAAGTGAAGGTGGGGAGAGAAGGGAGACCAGAGAGAGAAGGAGGCAGGCAGAGAGAGGGGAAAAAAAAAAAAAAAAAAAGCTAGGCAGCCTCGCATGCTGAAATCATTATGTAAAAAATCGCAGGCTTCCCCCGCTGTGGAAATTTGGAAAAGAGCATCAACTGGCAGGCGAGAGAAAGGAAAATCCCATTCTGCTAAATTACTAACAGACCCGGCGGACTCGGTTTCAGTCGCTCCAGATTTATTATTATTTTATTTGTTATTATTCTGTAAATATCTCAGCAACACAGTTGTGTCTCATCACTTCGTAGCGGGGGGAAGGAGAGATTTCCAGCTCACAGCGGCTTCTCCTCCCACCTCCCATCTTCGGGATGCCCCGTCTGGGCCCCCGATGTGGCCGTGACACACCGGCCCAGGCAGGAGTCTCCCGGACGGGAGCTGAGAGAGGGGCCGCGCCGCCCCCGCTCCCGCCGCTTCCAGCCCCTCGGCCCCCGCTCCCGCTTTGTCCTCCCTCTGCCCCCACAACTGGCAGAAGGGGACCATACTTTTCTGTTGGAATCGGCCGGCGGTGCGAAGGGAGATGGGGTGCTCTTGAGCACATCTGGTGTGTGAAGAAGAAGGAAAAAAAAAAAATCATAAATCTAGTGCCTGTGACCCATGTGTGGTTGGAAATAAACCCAATATAAACGAAATCCTGTCAGCTCCCGGGTAACAGGAGCCCGCGGCCGATTATTCAGGGCGAGCTCCTCCACTAAACCGTGTTGGAAGACGATGCCCGCCGAAGAGGGCACCCGGCGAGGAGCACAGCACCCTCCGCGAATCCCGCCGTCCCGTCGGGCGGGGGAAACACGAACCCAAAAAAGGGCGACGCTTTTCTTTCAAGGAAAACTGAATGGAAGAACAGAGGGGAAAAGCCCTCAGCCTCGCAGCAGCACCGTTCCCAAACCTCCCACCTCCCCTCGGGCCCCCGGGGCGGGCGGCCCCGACGTAGCGCTCGGGGAGCGCAGCGGCCCGCGGGGCGTCGCCAGGGGGCGCCGGGGGCGGAGCGGCCGCAGCGCCCCCGCCCGACGGGGCGGCCCCGGGGCGGCGCTCGGGGGTCCCGTATGCCCCGGCCCCGTGTGAGCCGGCCCCGTCCGTGTGCCCCGGTCCGTGTGCGCCGTCCGCGTGTCCTTCCCTATCAGTGTGCTCCGGCCCCCGCGCCCACCGGAGCTGCCCGGCGTGGGTGGGGGACGCAGGGGAGATCCCGGCACCTTTTCGGGAGGCCGTGGCGGGGGCGGGAGCCGCGCTGCTCCCGGCGGGACTCTCCTTTCCTGCCGCCCCCGCCCTCCCTTCCCCCCTTCCCCCCTGCCCCGCTCCCCGCCGAAATGACGGAATCCCCCGTCTGTTTCCTCCTGTTTAATGCCGTTGCCCGGACCACCGTGGCTCCGCTCCAAGGCCCCGCCAGCCGGCGCGGGCAGCCGGCGGTGGCGGCGCAGAGAGGGACCGCTGCCGCCCCCGGCCCCTGCCCCGGCCCCGCCGCCCCGCTCCCGGTCCCGGCCGCGGCCTCGCCGCCCTCGCCGCCTCCCGGGGCCGCCCCGGGACCGCCCCGCCTCCGCCCGCCGCTCCGCTTCGCTCTGCCCTGCACCTCCTGCCCGCCTCTCCGAGTTTGTTTACAGCCGCTACTAGGAGAGACTGTTACACGGAGCTTATTTTGGGAGCGGGTGATGACTAACGAAGTTAAAAGGAGCTTAGTACAGAAAACAACCTTATTTTTAGACGGCTGTTGTTTCATTGTAGCAAACGCGCCCCGGCCGTTTCGAAAAGCCACGTCGTCGGTGCCAGGTCCCTTCTCCTGGGCTGCCGCCGAGGCTTGCACACCAGCTGGCCCTGCCCTGTTTGCTTCCCTTCCCTACCTCTCCTGCCCTAAACCTACCCATAACTGCCAAGGCCACTGCAGGCCTTCATTAATTTGGACTTTACGAAATGTTCTTTAAACAGAAATAAAAATGAAGTGGAAAAATAAACAAACAAACAAATAAATAAAAGTTTTGGGAGTATTAGGAACACTTTACAGTGACCTCAAGCACTGGGTTAGCAGGGACCAGTATCGGCATTCTCCTTGCCTTTCGAGGCATGGCTGGTCTTCTTCGCCTCCTCGGGAAGATGAAAAAGATCTATCTCACGTTCAGCTTCATCCCAAGCAGCCCCCTGGGCTGCAGCATGACAGCACTGCCCACTGCAGCCCGCATGTGGGAGAAGTTGGCAGTGGACAACAGGGAGATGTGGCTGCTGCCGCCTCACTCCCCCTCACCCTTCTTCTCCCCGTGTGGGAATCACTGTAGCAGAGCAGTTCAGGCACCAAGAACAGACACAGGGCTGTCCAAGGCCAGTCCTTCGCTGACCAGTCCTAATCCCTCGCGAGTAAATCACAGCAGAGCTGGTGAGACCTCAGCAGGCTCTGCTCCACTGGATACACAGATCTGTGCAGGCATGCACCTCAGCAAGAAACCCTCCTTTGTCACAAGTTCTGTGCCAGGCCCTGTCTTGCCCCCATCACTGCCATGCAGCCAGCCTTCATCAGCTTTCCATGGGAATGCTTCTGCTGGCCCATCTTTTCTCACAACCCATATCATCCAGGAGAGAGTTGTGTGGGCTCCCTGGGCAGCCCCTCTCCATCCATGTGTCCCACAGCAAGAAGGAGGGCATGAGGTGGTGCTTCCCATCCCATCCACAGAAGCAGTTGTGCTTCAAAACAAAGCATTTGCTGAACTTAGCCAGTAATTAGTTTAATTGCCAGGGAGAGTTCGGCTGTGCTGCTCTGCTGCCCTACTCTACTCTGTTTCCTCCTTTGCTGAGACTGAGTGTGCAGTGGCTTGTGTGGCCCAGGTCAGGCTGATAAACTTGTCCATGTGGCTGCACGTCAAAGCGATGCTTGTGGGAGGCAGTGCAGAGTGGTGGGGAAGCAGCTGGACTGGGGAGAGAGTTTGGTAAGAAGGGAAACCTAGCAGGTGACAGAGCCTTTGCTTTAGGGCATATAGCCCTTTTGGTTCCCACTCATCTTCCCCTGCCCTGACAGCAATCAGTTTGTACTGGAGAAATCACAAGAATTAAAAAAAATCTGTATATTGTAGAAAGAAGGATGGTAGGAGTAGGAAAGGAGCCTTCCCTCCTCCTTTCCTTTGAGATAGGGTGGGTGAGGAATAATGTCTCAGCATTGCAGTACTTCCCACTGCCAGTGATTTCTGGGCTATACCCCTCCAATGCTGGAGCCGTCTGTGGAACCCAGAGCCCATGCTGGCATTCCCTGTGCAGTTTGGCCATCTGACACGTGCTTTCTCTGAACCTCACACACTGCTCCTTTGCTGCAGAAAGGAGCCAAATGACGCAGGCTTGGATGGGCACGTTTTGACCACTTTTTACCCCTTCTGCTCATCTTTGCAAGCAATAGATTTCCCCCCATCCTCCGCTCTTGCATGTAATGTTATCCTTTAAAAAAAATACTGCAGAGTATTTATACAGGATGTTTTAATAACTGAAGAGTCTGATTCATGTTCACAAGATTAGTTTCACATTATGTGAAGTTGTGTGAGTGTGTGTATTCCCTTCTGCATTTTCCTTCTCTCTCCTTATTGTTGGGCCTCAGCAGTCTGGGAGGGACAGTTTGCATGGAGCTTCGTGCACAGTAGCTACAGTATTTCTCAGGGAAGCTTTAATTCAACCAAAATGCCTTTGTCAGAGGATATAGGTTAGTAGCGCAGCACAACAGGTTGTGCCTCACCTGCACCCTGAGCTGCTTGTAAGACTTGGGGCAAATTGTTTCTTTGCACCGTGTTCTGTAAAATGAAAACTTGCAGCTTTGTCTGCACAAGTGTTTTGAAAACAGGGTGGTGGGAACTTCTCTCTGCAATGTTTACCAATGTCAAACATTTTCTTACAATAAACGCACAGAATCCCACAATCCAAGATGTAGATCAGAAAAAGCCTCCCATTGCTCTGCATGGAAATTTTGTTTTGGGCTTCTTGTCCTTATATCCTTACAGCCTTTTATATCTAACATTCATAATAGGGGCCATCTTCTTAGGGTTCGCACACCCATCTTTTGGGTCTTGGCAGCTTCAAAAGCACCAGCATCTGTTCAGAATTTCATTCATTGTAACAAAAGATTTATAAGTCTCAAGCCTCCCTAACCAAGTCCCTAATTAAAGTCTTTCTAATCCCCTGCTTTGAAAATTGTAACAAGATTTGCTGGAAACTGAGACAACACATGGCCAGTGTTTATGGCTGGTAAGGCACCATTTTGAAAACACATCCATGAAACCTTTCAAGCAAGGCAAGGAGCACAGCTGAGCGATGTCCAGCTGCTGCCTGAAGCCCCTCAGAAACTAGTACAAACGCAGAGGCTGGGCTCATCCCCAGACACAGCCTCTTTCACAGGCTGCCAGAAATCATTTCATCACTTTTAAGGTGCATTGCACTTAGCAGGACAAATACTAGAGGAGTTTTGTGTGCTTGAATAATGTTGTAATTTACCTTGTAACTGGTATCATTACGACGTTGAGTGCTCTGTTGATTTACCTGGCTTTTGATTTAGTGGACTCTTTTTAAACGACAGTTTAGGAATGCAGCCAGCGACTGCAGGCAAAGAACCTTAAACCTTTTTAGAGCTACAGTCATCTGTTCAGACAGTGACTTTTTAAAATCAAGACAGACGTCAGACAGCCGCACCAGACCCATATACAGAGAGCTGCGACTGAATTGAACTGGGACATTAGTTCAGAGAAATAATTTCATAATGATACAGGCTGCGTCAGTGCCATTTTGTTTTCTTTTGAGTTTGTCCCTTGTACAAACCCAAACTGTGGCAGGTACAGGGTGGAACCCTTGCTGCTGTCAGGGGTCACTGTGCAGCATCTTCCCTCCACAGCTGGTTCAGCTGAGGTGGGTACCAGCAGTGGGATGAATTCTGTCTCTGCTGCGTGACCCTGGGGTCCCACCACGGCAATTCAGGAGCTCCCTTCACATGGCAAAACAACCATCAAAAATGAAAATACTGATACTCTGCATTTTTCCCTGGACACTGCCAATGGAATGTGCAATACAGTGGGTGGTTAAAAAATAAGAGCATGTCTAACACTCTATTTGTACTTGTACAGTATTGACAGACTCGCAAAGAAACAGTGACAAGGTTTTGTGCCAGACAATGTGTTTTAGCTCTGGAAATATCTGAAGTTTCAGGATTCTGCAGGTGCTGATACAGAGGGTGGTAACAAGATTTTTTACTTATTCAAAAGCACTTAATGAAGGAAAGACTGGTTGGGTACACAGGGACTCAACCTGGCAGCAGAGTAGACCCTTCTTCTGAGGAAGGGAAACATCCGATTTACCAAGTCTGTGGTAGACTGGAACTTGTGGTAGGTATTGGTTCCTGCACACCACGGGGATGGCAGCTTCCACCTCATCCATCCTCCAAGGTGCAGGATCACACCTTCATTTTCAGGCAGTGCAAAGCAGTTTTTTCCAGATGTCTATGTTTCGCTTGAAGGAGTGGGGTTGCTGCAATAGACTTTGTGGAAGTGGTGACCCAGAAGGATGGATGCAAGGCCTGGGCTGGCTGCATGTGCAGCAGTGCTGCTTCACTCAGTAGTCCAGGGGCCAGTGGCTGAGCCTGGGATGATCAGGAGTCAGAAAAGGCTTCCGCTGCAAAAGGGGCTTCTTTTTCTCTTGCCGATAAGCTATTCATCCCCTGGAAAGTCTGCTTTTAGCAACAGGCCCCCGTAACTCCATCTCATTCTCTACCCTCTGCTGGGTAGAGTCCGGTCCCCAAGTACATTTCCCCACCCCCAGCCAGAGGAGACCTAGACTGAGCTGATTTACAGCAAAGGCAGCATATGTTGTTGAGCTGTGGTCATAACCCAGTGCCCTGAGGAGCCCAAACATGTCCTTAGCTGCCTTTGCTTCCATGCATATGGAAGCATCTTCTTTTAGATCCAAAGCTTTGTGTCCCAATGCACAGAACAGGGCCAGCAGTGAAGCACCCTTTGTAGCCTTCCTCTCTGTAGCTGGGGACTGGCCTGTTTCAACTTCAAGTTCAGTGCCAAGAGCACTCTCCTTGTTACATGAAATGAGTGACCCAGTATGAGGTCCTGGGCTGCAGCATGAGCCCTCTTTTCCAATATCTCAGCTGAGCTATTATTTACTTGTCAGACTGCTGCTATCCCTACTGCTCCCCAGCACCAGCCGAGTCTTTGCCTTCATTAGTTTCCTCCTGCTCTAGTCTATTAAACTTGCATTTAAATATGCTATTGGTTCTCCCTAAATGAATAACCTTTCATTGTGTAATATTGAATTCCTTTGTATTAGCCTGTTCCCCAGTGTCTCCAAATCCTCCTGTAGTCTGGTGCGTTCCTGAAATTTATCAGCAGCTTCCCCTCCTATCATGATGTCATCTGCATCTGGGCACTTGGGATATCGCACCAACCTCGGGCTCATTTGTACAAAACTCTTAAACAGAACAAGTCCTGGTGCTGAGCCCCGGGAGATCTGGCATGTAAACTCTCTTCTTGTGCGTGGTGCTATTTATTGCACTTCTCTTTTCTCTAACCCAAGTTTATCCTTCTAATATTGATACTCCAATACTCGTACACATGACCTCATTTTCTGATGCAGAGTCAGTAACCTTGTTAAACTCCAGCAAATATAAAATCATTGCTTTAACTTTTCTGGGCTCACCTTCACAAACTTTATGAATAGGATTTGGACTACTCTAGAAGCAATTTTGACTATGGCCTCTTGTGCCAGATGCGTACAAACACCAGTCCCTGCAGCATGATAGGGTAACCCAAGGGATGGGAAGTATTGAGGGAGAAAGGAAATACTTTCCAGGTGGTGAAATGTGGTGCCAAGGTTTCATTCCCTCACTTTTGGCTATGCCCTATTGAGGAGCATCCTATACATTTGATGTAAAGTAGGTAATGATGAACTACAGCCCAATGGCGTAAAGCAATATGCTCTTCTCTGCTATTTTTTTCACCAAACAGTGAACTGCTCAGCCTTTCCAAAGACAGTGGCCTTGGACAGGGAGGAAACTTGGAGCTTTTCAACCTAAAAGATGAAATTATAGGAAAGTGCTTGCTATTGGAGATGAAGGGTTACGATGGAGATGGTGATGCAGATGTCTCTAGGTGCCTGCAGGGCACTACTTCAGCACCAATGGCCAGCTACATTGTTCAGTGGTACCAAGGTCATGGCTGAGCTGCACCAGCTGCCGAGCTGGGAGCACTTTGGTGGTGGGCTGACTTTGATCCTAACTCTGAGCCCAACTTTGTGCTATCCTGCCTGCTCTGGCTGTCCAGGGATGCCATGGACCTCAGCTAATGCTTGTTTCTCACAGAGATGCCACATGGATGGGGGATTTCTGAGAAGCACTTTGATCAGTTTGGCAGAGACAGAAGCTTCTCTTTGCCAGATGACAGGCTGGCAAGAGATTGGACTTTTAACATATACCTTCTTCACGGCTGGAATTGTATCTCCCTCATTCTTTCCACACCATATTTCATGCACAGTGAGAGTTTTCTTTATAGGGGTGATTTGACTCGGGGAGGTGGAGGGGGCAGCAACCTGAAAGAGATTGCTGGACTCTTGTAGTTTGGTCAAGGATGTGTTTGGTTCTTTGTGTAACAAAATGACGTACAAGCCTTTGTTCCATTAGCTAATGGCAGCATTCCTGCTTTGTGACATCCCTGCATGCTGAAGTAGCTATCTTGAAGAACAAATGCTGAAAATTAAAATCTACTTGAGTCAAGCTTCCTCATTAGCAGCCTGCCTGGCTAGACTCTACCTTATTATTTTTTTTGCTGGTATGTAGCTGTAAAGAGAAAACCAAGGAGAAAAATAGGCAATTAAAATGCATTAAATTGATTTCCAAATGAGTATGCAGAACCAGAAAGTCTCAGGAAGAACCCCATCTCTTCTTTTGCATCTGTTGCTGTATATGAGAAGTGCAAATTCGCTAGCAACTAGAACAAGACACGTTTGCAAACATCAGTAGGGTCAAACTTCTATCTAGGATCTCTCAGTCGAGTCCCTGAAAACCAGATGTGTTGAGTTGTTGCAGTTTCTTCACATGCATTGCAGAGCAGGACCTTTCAAAGGCCGTAAAAAGTTTTTCAGGATGAACACCTCAGCCCCTGGTAGTTCAAACGCAAGACTCTCAGCTCTGCAAAGCCAGAGAATCCTTTTCCTCATTGCTAACAAAAATGCTGAAAAGCACCTCATGATTCCTCTGCTCTGAACTGTGTTCCAGCACAAGAGTGAAACCACAAGCATCATGAAACCTTCTAACACCAGGCACTGGGTCTACATCAACTACCTTCTACCTCAAGTTAATGCAGATACATCAACTGCAAGCCTGGAACAGTTATAGAAACCCATGAAGATGACACAAATTAATATCTTCCTCTCCTTTGCTTCCAGGACCTTATTCTCCCTACTCTCTTCCTCCCAAGAGTCCAATTAAATTTACTTTCAGGTTGCTTTTCAAGCACATGAAGTAAATTATAAAATTAAAGAAGCCTCTTAACTGTGGTGTATGAGAAGGAGGCTGCCCACAGAGGTGTGTATGGTGCAAGGGAAAACTGCATGGGCAGATCTGTGCAGACAGTACTGCCTTTGTTAAGCTAAGAGGTAGAGCCATGGCAGAAGAACCTCTTTGACTGACCAATGCAGACTGGATCTATCCACCAAGCTTATTCTGGGGAAGGCAGGTGGGAAAAGACAAACTGAAGAATAGGGCTGAACATTGGTTCACAGAACACTTTGGAACTTCAGCTGAAGAACCCTTCACTTGATGTGAGTCTTTGAGATGAAAACTACTTGCATTTACTGCTGAAGGGCTGCTGCCTGCTTGCTGCCCAGCACTGATGCGCTGAGCAGCCCACAAGAGCTGTGCCACAATGCAATACTTCTCTTGGTGTTTCTCAAGTTACATGAGTCAAAGCTGTCAAGTCTGGAAGTCTGGGATTTGGCTCCAAGTTTTGTTGGCTGCACTCCAATAAGTGGATGCAGACTAATTCCACAGAAGCAGCCAGCAACCTCTAGCAGGACAAAGAAAGGCCATTTCCACCCACACACAGCCTCTCCTTCTCCCACTGGAAAGCTCCACTTGTCACTGGGCTGCAGAGGTCCAGCACTGCGTGGAGCTCTGGAGCACCTTGTCTGGGTGCTGTGATGGTTCTCTGAATGCAAAGAGATATAGAATGACCCACAGGATTAGGCAGAAAGCGACCTCAGAAACTGTGCATGCATGGGCATATACACACACAGGTATCCCCTTTATTTAGAGTTCATGGCTAGCTAGACTTGGTGATCTCAGGGTAAAACTTTGTCTGGAGGAGGGACTTGAAGGGTGACTGCTGCCTGGGTACAAAGCCTAGTACAAGACCTCTTAGATCCTGTGACTGGCTTGGATAAAGAGGGTTTAAGGGTGGTATCAGTGGCAGATCAGAGGAGGGTAAAGGCAGGGTAGTAAGAGATCAGTTTGGGATAACTATGGAGGGGCCAAAGCATGAGCTCCCAGTTGAGTGATAAGGGTCTTTCTGGAACATTGGTGTGAAGGTCTGGAGTGGGGCAGGAGAAGGCAAGGGAAGGGCTGCCAGGATGTTTGTGCAGAGAACCCAGTCATAACACTGGGTCTGGTAGAGCAGTCCTATGGACTTTGTTGATATAGAAAGTGCTGAGATCCTGTCCTACTTGGAGCATGAGAACATGTTGCTTCTGATAGTTGGCATTAGTGGTCAGTAAATCTGGCAAAAAGTGGTTAATGAGAGCCTTGATATGAAATCTGTCCTGACTCAGCTGCCTTCACCATCCTGAGGATATCACAGTAAACACTACTTGGGGTAGTTTTCTCTTAAGGGCATTTTCTCCACCCAATTAAAGTTCAATAGAAACCACAAATTTGCCTCAGAGAGTGGGGACTCTGAATTCCCAAGACTTTGGTTTGAAGCCAGCCTAGATGGACTGCTGTCAGAAACCCCTTCACCTTTCAACTACTGCACTGATAAATAAATTAGCCTGCCAGGTGGAGACTGCATTCCCAGCAGCAGGAATTGGGGTGATGGTGTTTGACAATGACTGAATTGGAAAGAAATCCTTTCCATAAGACTTAAGACTAAACCATTCAGGAGGCTTTTCTTTCCTGTACTATGGAAACACAGTTTTAGAAAACGGGCACAGTGTATCTTGAAAGACGGGTATTTCTTCTTGGTTATGACAGTGGATGTGGGCTTTTACTTATTTATTGGCTTCCACCGCCCCCTTCTGGCTTTTGTAAAAACACCAGCTTTCACCAGAAACTTTCCTTTAGAAATAAAATAGCAAAGCAAACTCCCCATATTTATTGATGATGACTCTGACCTACTTCAACACATCAGTCATTCAAACAAATCCGAGACCATTTTGGAAAGCACAGATACTGACTAGAAGGGAAAGAATGCAGGTGCTGCTTCTGACTGGGTTAAAGGGGCTGATGACAGGTATGGAATTACACCAAAGTTAACCGACTAATTTCTAGAGTAACCACTCCTAAATATAGCAAAAATTCACACTCTGTTTTCATGAAAAAAATGAAACACGAGTGAAGTAGTCCCTAAGGTGAGGTGCCACTCAAACAAGGAGGATGATCAAGTCTCAATTAAAAGTGAAGAAGTCCTTCCTTCATACCTTGTGTAAATGACACTATCAAGCCCCCATATGCCCAAGATTTTAAGTTAACAGATTTACCACCTTGATGAAAATTCTGCCTCCTTCTAAGAAAGAAGTACCATTTCTTTCCTCCCAAGTCATGTCTGGAAGATTCTAGGACCTTCCTCCTTGCAGACTGCTTCTAGCCCTACCCCACTATTATTGTCATATTTCCTCAGTTCCATGCATTCTCAGTGATGGCAAAACCTTTTCCCTTGTCAGTCTCTTAATTAATGGGTAAAGGGGCTCTTTCTCCCTCTCTGAATAACCTGCATCATCATCTCCACCATCCTGCTCTAGGTCTATAATGTGATACCAATAACAATTATCTATTTGGTGCTCCTGTACTCTGCTTTTATTCCCTTCCAACTGATCATTTTGATTGCCCGGCTTGAGATTTATCAAGAGACTGGAGGCTTGTACAGTGAATATTTAGCATGTTTTGGAAACCAGGCTCCTACTTAAAAATAGTAGCATTTACAATCATCAGTCACTCCTGGGAGAGGCTGCCTCCAACTGGGAATAGAAGTTTTTGTATGGGCAAAACGATTGAAATTATTAGTCTTCCCCCTTCACTCACCTCATGTCTCAAGTTCTTAGTTCCTGTCTCAAGTTTTGATATTCACATTGAAATTTGTGTAATATGAACCTGAATAACTGCTGTATTCTAGATTTGCAAGCAACTCCCTTTTGTTTTTTTCTTAAAACAAGATAAAGTTCCCACATTTTTTATGTCTTGGAAGAGTATCAAACCAGAAAAGGAGGGATGCAAAGTAGAAGAGCTTGGAGATGTCTGTGACTCAAACAGGACTGGCAGGTATCAAGAAAGACTCCAGAGAGGTCTTTGTTTTTCATGTTTTCCTTGAGTCGCTGGAGGGTGTCTTCCTTCCAAAATTTCTCCCTTAGCTGAACTGGCAGCGCATATACTGAATTCAGCTTGCCTGAAAGCAGCTCAGCCATGAGAAGCTGCTTGGTCACTCTCTTCACATGATCACCAGATGAGTCTCTCTCATGGAATTTGTGTCCCATCTTTAAAAATAAATACAACACAAATAAATGAAGTCTTGACTGTAGTCACCAGCCCTGACCCACACGCAGATGTGACTATGCTTGAGTCAACAGCTACAAGATCAGCAGGCTGCAATTTCAAAGAGGCCCCAGACACCCAGGTTACTCAGAGAAGAACACCACAAGCAGGAACGGCAGGTGCTGATGAATAGCTAGGGCAACGGCATGGTCAATCAGATGCTCAAAACACAAACAAGATGGTTTGTAGAAAGACCAGTTCATGAGGGAGACCTCCCGATGTCCCCAGGGTGATGCCAACTGGCTTGCTATGAGCACAGGGTCACAGCAGCACTTTGTGCTTAGGAGTTGTACCTCCATGCCAAGCATAGGGTAGCACAGGACCAGACAGATAACCCCACAGACTTGTCTTAGGGCTCCTTCAAGATAGCTGCCTTCTGATTTTTGCCCCATGGGAGTCACTAACTCTCTCTGCACACCATGGCACCAGGACGCAAAGGAGCTGTGTACAGGGTAAAACAAGAAGAGCAGGCATTCAACACATTCTAACAGTACACCCTTTTCCTGCCAGGCCAGTAAACTGCAAGTGGAAGCTGCAGAGGCTGCCCTGATCCTGCAGCATGGCACAGCCCAGACATTCCATCACACTGGGCAATGTAGAACAGGGTGAGGGGCCGAGGGTATGTTTCTGTAGGGCCTCAGGCTACATAAAGTTTCCCCAGATGCTTTCATTTTCTCCCCCCAGCCTTCTGCCTCTGAAGGCATTTCCTGTGTCTGACCAGAACACGTGAAGTTCTGCAGTTTTGGACATCTCTGCTGCCACGCCCCGAGGCAGCTGCCTCTAGGGCCAGCTTTGCTTTAAGAACCCTTTCCCTGATTCTCCAGCAGTAAACCCCATCACTCAGGGGTGATATGTCAGAACTGGCAGAGTGAGTTACCTGCATGTCAAGAAGAAAGACTCCAGTGCTGCTGAGCACCAGATCAGTGACTTTGGCTGGCTCTGCATTACAGCTGAGCTATAACCTCGTTCTCCTGTCTCACCTGCCATCTCCAAGTAATTGCTTTTGGACAGATAGTAAGCTGGCACCGTGGTTATGTGACTAGCAGCTTGGCTTTTTTCCCACTCCACCCAAATTTGCTTCAGGGTATACAAAGAGAGATTATTTTTTCCTCTACCCTGCTTCCCTTCCAGCACTACAAACAAGTTTACACAGAGGCTGAAGGCTTCAATGACCAGACAACTGCTCAGGCTGTGGACTACTTACACCTGAGTCTCCCAACATTGGTCCAGCTGTGCCCACTGGAGAGCATGAAGGCACCTTTCCACAGCTGCCACTCTCAGGATAACGCAACAATGCAAGTGCAATGCAACAGCCCATCCTGGTCATTCCTGCTCAGGAAAAATCCCTTCTGGCAAGCAGGGCCAGACCTGAATAGAAGAGCTGGGAAGAAATGCATAGCCTTTTGACAGTCTGAAATTGTTTCTTTGAGGTTGGATGGATTGTTTAAAATGTGACTTCCCTCTGTAGTTCCAGACATTCAGGTCTGAGCCTCACGGTCATCTTAAAAGGCTTATTTTCCTAAAATGTTATTTTTTTTTTTTTTAAGTAGGATTTGCCATGTTGGTATATTTTGATTGTTTTTGCTCTGAACTCTGCACAAGTTAAGGGCATCTAAAACCTATGTTAATGTAAGCAGCAGATTTCTTCCTTCCACTTCTTATTTCATAGAATCATACAGTAATTGTAAGATTAAAACACTTCAAGATAATGACTTCTTAAATCTTGGAATCTGTCACTATAACAACCAATTCCTAACAAATGTACAGATATTTTCATATGTTGCTTTCAACTCTGAACTCTCCTACTATTATAATACCAAAAATAACATAAAAGGACCTACCAGAATTACAACTAGTCATGCACAGGTAAGAAAGTAATGTGAAGGCCTCCAGCTAGGATATTTTAAAAAATCAGATTAATAATTTAGTAAGGTGAAATATTTTATTATCTTCTCACATGAAGATAATGCCAAAAAAAGTAACTATAAGCAAGCCAAAACCTCTACAACCAGAGGACAACAGTTTCAAAGCCATTAAATCTTGTTTCCCTTCACCTCCTTCCTAGAATTCGATAGAATAGTACACGCTTGGGTTTGTTGTGGTGGGTTTGCTGTTGTGGTTTTGGTTTTGTTTTTAAATCACCGATAGTCTGCAAATTGTTTAGCTGCATTTGGATAGGTGTAAGTATGTACTAGACCATGTCTGCGCCATCTGTCTTGCTCATGACACTCACATGGAAAATTACCTCCTACAGCTAGGATAAACTCCATTCAGATGGCATCAAGATAACCAACAGACTTATATTCAAGTGACTGTCATGGAAGAGTCGGTATTCTGATGAAGGGAAAAGGTACTCTGGGAAGCAGAAGCTGTTGGAGGAAGTGCGTAAGTAGCTGTGTTCCTGCAGATGAATTTGGAATTCAATGGCAAGAGAAGGCGGCAACCAGAGACTACACGCAGGGGAAACAACAGCTCGTCTTCCTCTACTAAGCACATGCAGCAAAGAGCTTTTCCCCAAGGGAATATCTTGACTGAGAATGCCCAGATCTCTCCTTCAAATAGGCAATAGATGATTGCAATAAATACAAAACATATGTACATACACCCTTACTCCTTACAGGTCTGCTCATCCATTAACAACCCCCAGCCTTCCAGCCAGGAATTAATTTTCAACAGACTTTTGAAGTAGTTATCTATAATTTGCTTCCACATAACGTGTGTTTACTTTGCAAAATCAAATTCATGCTTAGAACTCCGAGCAAAACACAGCAAAACACAGAGGCCCCATGGAAAAAACTAGATGTGTATGTTATAGAGAAACAATGGAAAGCAGCTCTACAAATAAGAATTACAATGGTCTATTTTGTGTACTGCTTGCTTAAAGCTGTGTGAACATTATAACCAAAGCTCTTTTTATTCTTGGCAGTTTTGTCAGGAGAAGAGAAAATAAAGATAGTTTACTGCTAGAAGAAGAAAAGCAGGGACATAAATACTTACGCATCACAGTTACAGAACACAGTATCTCCTCTTCTCAGAGCAGATAATCTCTTAGTTCAGTAATGCAGAAGGCTAAGTATTCCTCAAGCCTGATTTTTTGGGAGCAATTGAGAGGTTTACCATGGCCGATTACAATTTCAAGTGGAACACACATGCTGGAGGACAGGAGGAGACTACAGTAAGGACAAATCTCAGTTGCAGTTTTGCTAAAAACCAGTCAGGAATGGAACAATAAAGCAGAATTTGTCAACTCCACTGCAGAATGCTCTCTCATTATTCTGCTCATGGCATCCATTCACAACCTCTGCTGTAAAATATTTTGATCAAAACTATAGTTTTGGTTGATGAAGTAGTGAATAGGTCTTTCAGTGCAATTGCCTATTTGAGGCGGATTTTGTCAGCAATTGGCTGAGCAAATTTCCACTCACAGTAATAGCTGTGAACCCTGCTGAGGGCATCTGTTGGGTAGTTAATACTTGTTGGGAAGTATCTCGCTTTAAGTGTGTTTTGTTTACAAAAGAAATTCCAATGCTTTTTAACACAGTGTTAAAGACGTTGTGCCTCCTGTTTATTTACATATAATGTTCAATCCGTGTTGTCTTTGTTCACTTGTACTGATTTTCCTCCCTACAGGGGGCTAACATATCGAAGGGCTTTTTGATTGCCTTCAAGTTTCAATTGAGTTATAATAATAACAGCCTAGATACAGAAAGGTTATTCAATTAAGTGTTATAAGAGACTGCTGGCCCAATTCTTTCCTTTCTAGCCAGCAAAAATAAGGAGAAACTCCATGGAAGCTAAAATTCAAATGGGTATCAGCATAAACAGGACTTAGAAGAACAGTTTCTGCACTGGTGGCAAGACCAGAACAGCCACTTCTCCTCCTGTGGCTATCACTTTTTAAGTGATCCAGAGCCCACATATTCTGCACTAAATTCCTTTGCCCTGCAGGAGTTGTTGGAGCCACATTAATAGCTCTGGACACATGGAGGGAAGCAGGTGTGAAACAGATGCAAGCCTCTTTCATGTTATCCTGCCCATATAAAACCCAGGAATACAAAGCTGTTCAAAAGCAGGAAAAGAGATCGGAGTATCTTTGGTAACAGTGCATCTCCAAAGCCTCTAAGGAAGTCTATCCTGTCACACAGTGAGCCCTTCCCCAGGCCTGACTCACCATCACTCGCGTGGTAAAATACGCAAACCAGGGTGGATCAGGCTTGAACAGTCCCAAGCTCCAGTGGTGACGGAACCCTTCACTGTACCCTGTATGAGCAAGGTGGAGGTGCACATCAGTTTAGGGATGGAGGATGATCCCAGGAATGCACTGCCTAGCTCACCAGCAGAAGAATTAAGGCTGGTTCTTTCTCCAAGTAGTCCCAGTGCCCTGAGACAGAAATAAGGTTGCAGAGGAGTATGGAGACTATACTGCTTAGGCTTACTCTCTAAAATGCACAAATGGGCATAAGTAAGAGCAATACGTAGGGAAATCATCTCCTCACTGTCTATAGAAGCTGAACCTCATGACTACAGCTGTTTTAACTACATATGTGACTATCAAAATTCTTGCTTAAATACCTGCAGAACTGCTGTCCAGTTTGAAAATGTTCCCAACTGCAGAGCTCTCTCTTGCAGACATGTTTTCAAAGGACACTGAAGGAAGTTTAAACTCACACTCTCTTGCAGACGGAGGGTACGAAGACATTTGTAATACAGGTTTGCTCAAGCTGAAGCTGCTCATCAAGATAACACATACTTCCTATGTACATACAAAAGCAATGGCACATTTTCTGTCAACCACTCTGAAAATTTAGGAAGAAAACAGGAGATATCACACTGATGAATTCTGATGGCACATGTCAGCAAGCTCAGTTTGAACATAAAAACATTGTAAACACTTGCTACAGAGTGCTACATATTTAATGCTAAGTATGCAAGGATTTATCTTCCCTTTGCAAACTAACACCTTGTGTAGTAAAATGTTTTCTAGCAGTTACATGAACACGTAAGTTGAGAATAGCATCGGAAAAACCCCAATATAATTACCAGTAGTCCTCTTCTGCAGGATCTCTCCTTTTCCCTGTGTTCTTCCGTTAAACTACATAGGAAATCTAGATGTTTAGCTCATGTGCTTCTTAAACATGATCCATGTATTGTTACGTATGTTATTTTGGTGAAGATGTATTTCCTGTTCACACCTTGCTCCTCCATCCTATCCCAGTTCTGAAATTGTTTTCCAAATATGTTTTCAGAGAGTCATGATTACCATTTCAGAAAAACATATCTGACATAGCAGCTCACAAAAGTAAACATTTATTTAATACCAAGTAAAACTAAAGGTCCTTCTGGGTGTAACTTGCAGATCCAAGGCCTAAAGCTGAACCTCAAAAGCAATTTAAGTCACTTGAATCAGGCTTCCCCAGTCTTCAAAACAAAGGGCTAGCTGAAACTGGACCTTTGCTGTATATTAAAAATATGAAAAAAACAGGCACTCCAGAGAACTGACTCCACTTTTGAAAGGCTTATACCTGTGTGCAGAATATTTGCCACCACACTAACATTAGAATTTGAACGCTGAGATTTAATACACATATGCTATAAATTCTGTAAACATGGATACAATTGTACCTTATACAGCTGTACTGCAGTAACACTATCAATTTCGATGCTACTTTAATTTTTCTCATTGTCTGCTAATGTCAAAGATGTGAGGTATAGATGAAAGATGACCAACTCTAAGTGCTTTTGCTTATCTCCTGAATCTTATACATATGGTTGTAAGCTCAAAATGTGTAAGACATAAAGGTCTGAAGAAATGCCACCAATGTTTCAGAATAACTGCACACTGGTGACTTTCCTCTATTATTTAAAAATAACTATCACTTCTTGAGGAAAATATAATATTAAAGCAAATCAGCAAGAAAAACATCACAGGACTAAACTAAAAATACGAATCAGGAGTATCTTGCCAAAACCACACATAATGCAGAAAGGCTTCTGTTAGTATGCAAGAACAGTGACATCTTGTGGGGGTTTTACAGAAGTGACAGAGGGACAGAGCAAACTAGTCTGTGATGCTGGGTAATTAAAAGAAACACTACTTCAGTAGTTTATTTAATACATATACCATTAATATTTGGTAGAAATTAGGCTTTATTGCTTTTATAACGAAGAATGAAAATTAAAAAAGAGAGAAGATAAATAGCTAGTAAGAAAAACTTCCAAAATAAAAATTAATGGAGTGGGGTGGAGTCCAAATAGCTCTGCTGCAGTTTCTTCTGCTCTCCCAGGAAGTAGTTATATTTATCACTTATATATTACTCATCCAATAGATTAATGGCATAAGGGTAAAGTTATAAGAGACTAAAATAGCAATTATGCTGTAAAGGCATACAGTCAAACATAAAAATGACATCCATATTAAGCGGTTTTTAAAAACACTCACATAAATATTTAATAAATAAAGCATGAATAGTTATGTTGTTCCTTTCCACTGATTAACAGACTATGCCAAATTCATTATAGGTACTTCTTGAGAAAGCAACATTGTATCACAATGGAAAATTAACATATCCTACTTGCCAGTACAGTATGCAATATTTGGACCCTTCAGATTGCATCAGAGTATATGAGTTTCTGGAACAAATCATCAGCTGCTTTAAAGTGTCATAACTCAGGCAAGATACTCAACTCTGACAGTTTACAAAAAGCAAAAATGTTTTGATTTTTTTCTGTGACAAGTTTGCACCCAAACTAAGTTATAAAAACAAAACATTTACAACTTGGAAGATGATAGATTTTTCCACCAGAATGTTCATGTGTTCCTCTTATTTTCTTTTACCTGAGTAACCTAAGTAAACAGATTACAAGGCAATTTAAACATATTAGCTAATACAAGGTTTACTGGACTTCTCATATATAGAAATGTACTTTGACACTATTTGCAGTTTTACAAATACAAAATGAATAAGAATTTTAAAACATATTTATCAAGCAGCCATGTCTTTGATATCTGTACAGATCAATAGGTGCTGTGGAATTATGTACAGAATTTACCATTAAATTTTTAAACAGCTTTTGTGCAACCTGGCTGTAATGTGCATTTAAAGAACTGCTGTCAACATCACACATCTGTAATTTACTGGTGCCAGAAATGGAGAGTACAGGATAGGACAACAGCTCCTGAAATAATACTGTGCTATGCAGACATCTGTACATAATTCAAATAGTGCATATTAATCAATGTCTGATGAGGAATAATAGCTGCTAATACAGACACGGGCATTTACAGGTATTAGGTTTGTTATAGTAAGTATGGACGAATGACCTTTTCCATATAGAAACATTAAAGGAAAGGGCTTGAATTAGGAAGTTATATAATAATTAAAGAAGGGAATTTATGTAATAAATAACAAAACTTTCAATTTAACTTGCAGAAGATAAATACAGAAGGAAAAAAATCCTTTACAGTAGCAAAAGATCCTTTACAGTAGCAATGAAACAATTCAGAAGCATTGTCAAATCAAAGGTAATTTGGTTTTATTTTATAATCATAGTAAATGAAAGTAAAAAAGAAAAAAAAGGAAATTTATTTTATCTCTGATAGTCTTGTTAGTGTACTTCTGTGTTATTGTATCTGTCACATGTTTCCTCCCTTTTGTGCTCTATTCACCCTACCACTTTTGATTTTTGAATTTATTTTTTTTTTTAAGTTTCTTTAGTCCAACATAAATCCATAGACACTAAAGCACAGTGAATATGTGATTTGCAGACTGGTGTGAGTGAAAAACCATAGGAATATAATCACTTTTACGAGGTAAGCTTGGAGTAACTTGGAGGAGAGAACTTGCGCTTCAAGTACTTGAGAATGTAAAGTGGAAGACAGCTTACAACAGTGATTGCTGACACTTTCCACAGGAAGGTCACAGTTGTGATAAAGGCAACATCTGCAGAAATAAAAAGGGAAAATAAGTAATGGGAGCCGGTAACATGGAAACTGGAACCTCTGTAGTGCAAAGTCAATGAAACTCTCCTAATTGTTTGCTTATGCTGTTGTCCATGCAAAGACCATGCAAAATTAAAAACATAAAGGGCAACAAAGCAGCAGACAGAGAAAGGTAACCTCAATATTTTGGTTTTGCCAACTATTTTCTCTAGACAGGAATTTTAGAGTTCCTTTATGGTCCTTACACTGCTTTGCAGCACAAGTAATTTTAGGGGAAATAGAATCTCAGCTTAAAGGCCATACTCTCTCATAGGAAAAAGTTAAGTCAGCTTATTTTTCTATTAGTAAGAATGATTTTTACCTACTATAATACAAGTTCCCAGCCACAAATTTTGCTATCAGTTTGGATCTTTTATTCTATATTGGTTATTTTTCCCTGAAAGAATCACAACAGCTAGACTGAATGATCCTTAAAACTGTACTGATTAAATCAGAGCCCAAAAATTTCAAGGGAAAACAATGTAGTGATATTGTTACAACCCACACTGAAAAGTTAATTTTTTATGACAGACATCAACAAGAATGGTGACAACTCTACACTTGCTACTGAATTCTTTTGACCATATTTATGATAATCAGGTCATACTTAATTATTGTGGGAAGATCCCAGAACATAGTTAACACAAAGACTTTTTTATTATTTTTCCATTATTTACAAATATATTAAATAATTTGCTACTCTTTAATGAATTTTTAAATATTTAAAAAAAATTCAAGAAAAATTAAACTTCACCTACCTAAGAAAGCTCCAAAAGACACTCTGCCTATACCTGTTTCACAAAGAAGGAAAATGAAAATGAAAGGAAAGATTTACAGAAAATACAGAAGTTATGCGAAAAAACCAAACCCTAACAGTTCTGGTACACAAATAAGGAAATAAAAAGATGTTAGAAGCATTAACTGGAATAGCATTGCCTTTCACATGTCAATCAGAATATTTTAAGCAGTAATTAATTAAAAAAACTTTGAAAACACAGATTTTACATTTGGTCATGTTTTAAGATCGTAAGTACACTGGCACTTCTCTTACATTTGACTTTATTTTATACATTTTACTGTATAAACAACTCCACCCGAACTGTTTTAATGTGAATGAAAATTCACTTCAGAAAATGCAATAAAGAAATACTTTACTGCTCCAACTTTACTCATTAAAATACTTTGCATATTAAACTTTAATATATAAACTTGTTATACAGTTTTAACCTTAGCCTGCTTAGACCTACTGAAAGCTTATGTAACATATCATAGACAGGTCTAATAAGGCCACTGTGTGCAATTAACTCAGAAACATAAAAACTGATTTATTTTCATGAGTCAGAGCTGTAGAACAGTCTAAAATATTTTTGCCTTTCTAATTTAAGTGCCATGTCGTGCTATAATTTCTTTGGGAGGAGACGATGCTTATAAGTAACATCACTGAAAGAAACAGTGAAGTCAAACCTGTCTGGATCATTTTTCCTGATACATGGAAGTTCTCTATATATTGAACTGCAAATCATCACTTAGGTTTATGCTACATCACATACACAAAAAAGGGCTCCCTCCCTCCAAGACAAAATGCGATAGATTAACTGAGAGTAAGGCAAAGCACTAAGCAGAAGTGAGACTAACAGAAAGGCATTTCTCAGATTAACTGGTGAGTAACACAGTGAAATACGTCTTTACAAAATCCAATGAAATTACAGCCCTTTTCAGTACCCTTAATGACAAAAAATACACAATTTAAATACCCAAGCTGCAAGAAGCCATGCAAATATTTATGGACTCAGTTGCTTGGGCTTGTCCAGCAAATACATGAGGATAGCAAACCACTCACTTTATGAAAAAGTTTGCAAGAAGCAAAGTTCCTGCAGGTTTTACACATCTGTGAACACCATCTAAAGGTGTTTTTCATGGAACAGCACCAGAAAGGATGAAAGGACCGGCTGTCACCAATACTACAGACTTACAAAGGTGAAGCAGCAAGTTCTGCCTTATGAAGTTCCTGGAAGTCTGGACTCAAGTGACAGTACCTGTATCTGCTCTTGCTTGTTCCTTTCATTTGTAATCTGGCTGTGGAGATTCAAAAATCAACCCAGTAATCTCTATTAAGGAGTCTGTGCATCAGTCTCAGAGAAAATAAAAAGGTACTCTGGCAAACCTGAAATAATGTACAACACAAGTACCAATCCCAGCGGGGTTGTTTCTTCACTAAAATTTGACTCCTGAGAAATCTGGGAAGTAACAGAACACCTAGGACAGGCAGTGAAGCATTTACTGATTAAAAAAAATTATATAATGTACATACACTACTCTAGTGTTGAACATCTGGGACATGAGAGAGTGAAAGCAGAACTACAGGACTCTTGGAAACTGCCATGCAACATTTAATTCTGCTATGATAGAGAAGGAGGAGCTGTATTCTGCTCCTCTTGAGGTATAATTAAAGTTGTTACATATATTTCTGTAAATTACATTTGTAAAAATCACAGTGAGACAGTTGTTTTTACTAGAAAATAAGTTGATACAAGAAGAAATATGTATTATTTTGATGTTCAGATCCTTGACTGTTAAGATTTGCAGTTAAAATGTGTTCTTTTATATTGTGACCTATAAACAATCAGAACCTTAAGACACAGTATGGCATACCACAGCTTAAAGCAAGTTTAATATAAGCTTAGTATAATTATGAAACAGTAATTCTTATATAAGGTATCTATCCTAATAGCCTGCTGCCTCACTCTCTAGCAATATTTCAACTATTTTAACCTTGTGGGTTACATCTAATGAGGTCCACTTGGTCTGGCATATAAAATACTGCACCGACTCAGTGAAAGATCCTGATTTTTTTTAATAATCATATGTATTTTCAATAGTGTAAATCTCAAAGCCAATTTAAAGTATGCAGTTTGGACTATCAATATTGGATCAAGGATGGAAAAGACATGAATGGTTTGAGTAAAGTTTATCATCTAGATAAATAATACTAACAGGAATAGAGATTGTCAAATTCTAGGAGAAAAGGATAAGAGAGAATTTAACCCAACATTAACTAGACCTAATTTGAACTCAGTCATATTTCTTATAATGAAAGCTGGATTTCAAAATATCATCTATTCTTAATTGAAAAAAACACAAGAAAAATATATTGAAAATATAAACCAGTTCTTTGCTAAAATACTTCTACTATTACTCACCAAAATATTCATTTAGAAATGCAAGAGAGGCCACATAGCAGCCAAGACTGAGGAATTCAGCCACCACCATTAACCAGTGCCATGTTCGTATGGTCAGTGCAACCATCAGGAGCTCAGTCAGGATTAGGGCAGTGAAGGAAATGGCAACGACATGTACAAATTCAGATTCAAAAAGCAGCAGGGCTCCATACATCAGAATACCACCTAGGTAGGGTAGAAAGGCACACACACAAAGTTAACAATACACTCAGCAACAAAATTTCACTGTACCAGTTTTCACAACTGCACACTGAACATTTGATTACTTATGAAAATATGCCCAGTAAATTTTTTTATAAGATAACAACATTGATCTTTCTAAAATAAATTAAGGGTATTTACTGTACTTTGTGCATGTGAAATAAAACAACCAAAGTAAAGCCGTAAAGAAATAAAACTATTAGAAAATTAAACACCTTGTAGTGCAATATATCTGATGAACTGTTAATTAACCTCATTTTGTCAAGTGCTGCAAATAAATGAGATATTGTTGAAAGTGTAATTACTTTTAACTGATTACATAATTCAGATTTCTTCAACAGTACTTCTGTCATTCCATGAAAGAAAACTACTGTGTAAATACATGCAATGTGATAAGTACTCATTAAAATTTTTCTGGATTAGCATTTAATTAAAAACATGTCCTTTTTTAGGTGACATGCACCAATAAAAATACCAATCCATGCTGTGTTTTGAATAGAGTCTGGCACACTATAGGAATATCGATTTACGAGATAAACAGAAAGCAATATATATAACTGCTGATAAAATGTTAAGCTTTGGGAATTCAACCTGCAGCTGAAAAACAATATTGCTAATAGCAGACAAAAAATTCTCAGTTCAGTAAATTCTCCTACCTTGGTAAATACTGATTAAAACCCAGATGAGGAAGGTCTTAAATGACAAAGATCTTCCCTAAGAGAAACACGAGAGGACAGTTAAACAAGACTTTAAAAGAATAATTCTACTCAGATCATATATTTTTAATAGTTAAGTCAGTAGAGAGACATTTTACAAGTAAAATAAGCAGTATTTGAAGTGATATAGGCTACAAAGCTTCTAGCTGTTTTTACAGTTCTTCATTACAAACTTGTATAGAAATTGCACAAAGTCTAAATTTGGGATTAAGAGAGTTAAGGCCTTAAACAGAAGGGATACTTTAGCTTGCTATGCTCTGGCTGGTTTTCAGAAGGATAAATACAGTTAAATTAGTTTCTTTTTTATTTAAAATGTTTTTGTGTCTGTTTTGTAAAATGCACTCATCAGAAAAACAACAACACTGTGTACCTCCTGACCTAATCCTCAAGCTAAGCTGTTACTAGTAACTTTTCAGTGTGGGATAAACTGCCCATTTGCATTCATAGAATAAATGTATGACTCCTGCAAGTTTTAAGTAAGAAACTATTACCAAATAAATTTGAAATATTCTCATGATTGTGAATATTTTAGATTAAAACATACGTATAATCAAAGAATAAATGCTGTACATGTGATACAACTCTTGCATTCTGCGAGGGTACTGATGAAATATATTAGAACTGCAGAGTTGAAAGGATACACATTTTAAAGAATAAAATGACAAACAAAGCAGCCATTTTGCCACAAAAGAAGTGATCAATCTAGAACAGACAAGAATCAGCACTTTAAAAAGAAATGTGTTTGACTGCTGTAGCAAGTGATGAGCTAACTCTGTTACTTCAGTGGAGGCTAAAACAGATTCTTGGATAGATAAGAGTTCATGGCAAGATGCTAAAGATATTTTCATAGGTCTGTATATAGTCTTGAATGTTGGTGACAGGCTGAATGTATGGAGACAAAAGTCTTGCACAAACACAAAGAAACATCAGATCCTTTTTCTCCTGTGAATGCGTACTCATTTTCCTGTGAGTACTGAACACCACCATCACCTTCAACCACAGCTCCTAATTAGCAAGATTTGTGAAATATGAATGAGCTTGAGTTTTGATTCACCTTTATGGATCTAGAAGGGGTAGGTCACTCCTGAACTTCTATGGAATGCTGCACAACAGGCTGTGAATCACCTTCAGATGAAAGCACGGAGTACTTACTTGTACTTGCTTTCAAAATTTCATCAGCTTTCCTATACCTCCACAGAAGCCACATAAACAGTAACATTGAGTCGTGTCCTCAGGGGTATGTGATCACACCTGTCTGAACCTCACCAATTTTCTCTTCTTGCACTGGAGCAAGTCTGTAAATGACTTGTGCTAGTACATTTTATTCTTCTAAAAATCTAAAGATTTTCAGCACTCGCATATCTAAGTAAAGAAATAAATTCCTAGGAATAAAATTATAGTCCATGTCAACATATGTTTGAATAACACCAGTGGTGGTAGAGCATTTAGAGTCCATAACTTGAAAGACGATGTGCAGAAGTAAGTAGGTTTCACAGTGTCATGACTAAGGCAGCATGATCATAAACTGTTGTAATAAACACAGTAAGATTAACTTGTAATAGTGAAGTCAAATGTAGCGTGTAACTTTTTGTACTACACATCCATAATCATTCACTGATCATCATCTGCCCTGTACAATGAACTGAACCTCCACTTTCTCCACATTCTCTTTTTTTTTCTCCTGAAGATAATTATTTGTGTTCTACTTATTTAATGCTTCTAGCTGTGCAACATCAGCTGGGAAAGTCAGTGATTCAGCATCTCTGAGAACTGTCATTTAAGCTTAAACCAAAAAACTCAGCCATTTATTCATCTACCCATTCTGGGCATTTTCCAAGTACAAGTTAATTTCTGTTTTTGGAAATAAGATGCTTCCAAGTTCCATCAACAGGTTTTCAGAGGCAAGTTTACAGCTGTCTTTAGCAGCTGAAAGTCATGCTTTTTAGAGATTAATCATGGGCTGAAATCTCAGAAACTTTAAAGATTTTCAAGAGGACAAAGAGAGACTCAAGACCTCCAATAGATAAGAAAATATTATCCCATACTAACATAGCTAATACCTAATTAAGTACAATTAAAAGACAAAGACTGAAAATTTTGGACTAACTTCAGCTACAATCTGCTTCTGAATTTTTAGAAACATGTTTGAGAATATACTGTACCTAAAAAGACTGTCTGCTTCTACCTTGGATCATAACTTTTCTAGTTGACAATTAAGGATGGAGGAAAAGCACTTTTCAAAAAAAAAATTTACTAGAACAGAATCTCGACTTTTGGACAGTAAAAATTTATACATCTTGACTGTTTGCAGATATGTGCAAACACACAGAAAGCAATAGCTACAGATGATTCATTCAGACATATCAGTGTCATGAAACACAACATCAATATTTGTTATTTAAAGGAAGGCAGTTTTTGGAGAGGTCAGTAGTAATTTCTGGGTATTAAGAAAAAAAAATCTATAAATTAATCTATGAGTTAAAAAGGAAAGATGAGCTGTGAAAATGCAAGCATAAATAACTCCACATCAGGGATTTTGGGGCCAGACTGAAAGCAGGTTTTATAGCAACATACCTTCACGTTTGAATTATTTCAGTCCAACCATTGCTGACTTAACAAATGTAATGATAAAACTGACCAAAACATTTAGTACCATGGATTATTTTCACAGTACACAAACCACTGCATTAGTTGTGCATTCTGTCTTGCTTGGAATACCTTAAGAAAATGATTGCAAGAATTCCCAGTTTTGCACACCAGAGATTTCATCATTTGTTCATATCTGAGCACTGAGGGTGTTCATACCTTTGTGAGGTCCTTATAAAGTTCTGGATATAGCAATGCCATTTCTGGTTTCACATCCTGATCCAATACTAGAGAGAAGACTGGAAACATAGTATATATGGTTGCATACCTAGGTGAAAGGAAAGATCATAAATTAACACCTTTGTATGATATAATGTTAAACTGATTTAGTGAGTTCAGTTACTCTTTTTATGTAAGTGGAATTAAACTGGTTCTTTTTCCCAGTACTTAGGTAGTTTACCAATACAGCTTTCACATCCAACCTGCTCTGTACTTCTGGGAACTGTCAGTTGTGACACTTTACAGAGGTTTTATACATTCAAAACCAGAAAATGCATTTCTTTCTTCTAACAGCCAAGCTTATCACCTGTTACCATACTCCCTGTGCACTTGCACTTTGGACAAACTGTTCAAAGACCTGACATTTAAATTCATCCACAGATGGGCACAAGAAAACTGAAGTAAAAACAACCACTGTATTCTGGACATCATGGTAAAGGTAGGTGGATGAATCAAAGTTTCTAACACCTCTGTAAGTGGCTTTGGATTTTATTGTACACATGCCAGATGTATACTTTTTTATGTACTTTCCTGGAACTTAGCACAACTATATACAAACATTTTAGAGAGGTCTACTGTTTGCCTCTGCAAAGTCTGGTAGAATCAGGCCACGAACTGACTATGATTTAAGTTACTGTTGACTTAAGTTGTTATTGTTTACAAGGAGTATAAAAGAAAGTCTTTAGGTCAGAATGGACAAAGAACAGGGACAAACATGAATATATGCATATCTGTCAGCTGTATGACTTGGGAAACCATATTGCCAAACCAACTTCTGCAACAAGACCAAGATGCTCCTAATCCTACATTCATTCACCTGAATGGAAATCTATGTGGCAGACTTAAATAGTGCACTCTCAGAGGAAATTTCACAGTGGCTTCAGCTCCATTTCAAACAGAAAAATCTGTGATTCTCACTGAGGTTTGTACAACAATCTATGTGATAGCTGAAACTGCTCTAGGAGATTTTCTATTGTTTTAACCCCACATGTGAAAAAGGTTCTATGCTATATTTGTCTAAGACTATGCTGACCCCTCTCTCCAGAGAACTGACAATGATTCCTCCCTCATATAGTGCATATCCAACCTAGTTTGACTTTTTTTTGCAGACTCATTCCAGGTTTTGGTAGTGTACCAAAACCTGGTACACTATAGTTTGCTCTATTTAGTACCAGAAATCATAACTGTTGCTTTTGACTTACCCTACCATTAGGAATCCTTGGTACAAGGGAACAGATGCAAAATAGAAGACTGATGAAAATACAGCCTACAAAAAGCAGATAATTATATGTATTTAATATAATTCCAGATACAAAATGATATAATATAGAAAAAAATAACAATACTGGTTGATTAAGATTTTATGACATTTCAAAGACTGTTTTTAACAATTCAGAAAACAAAGTTTTAAATACCTGCATAGTTGAAATAATAAGGCCTCTGTGCATGACAAATTGACCAAGTGCTGCTGATCGTTTGTAACTGTTTCGACCGTGTACCATCAGCAGCCTACCTATGTGTTTAAACTGTGTGATAGAAAAGTCAGCTGCTAGGGAAGCTTGTTTTCCCTCCTAGAACAAACCAAAAATATTCCAAATATGAAACCAAGTGTAAAAGATGCACTTCAACTTTCAAAATTCTAAGCAATAAGTAATTTGAAAAGATAAGTTTGCTCCTACTTTGAAAATTAGCCCTGCAATAAGACACAAAGGACAAATTTTGTGCATATTCTAAGATGCAGTGGCTGTAACAGGTAAGTTTAATTGCCTCTCCTGCTTCTTTCAGGTAAATGCTACATAGAAATAACTATGTGTTTTCTGCTTTTCTTGCTTTTTGTATTTAGAAAGATAAAGCAGAGGACATAGAAGCAAAGCAAATATTAAAGACTAAGCATTTTTATCTTACTGCATACTTTAATTAGAAATGATTAATTGAATACTGTTTAAGAGTAAAGTTTCTAATCACATGTTTCTATACTGCTCTGTGGCACACATTTGACAATGAAACAGTTAATATTACCTTGCCTTCAATTCCAATTCCACAATCTGCTGCTTGGATCATGCTGACATCATTTCCTCCATCACCTGGAAAATGTCACTGCAATATTCAGTTCTTCAGAGGTTTTACTCCCTGGTCTTACAGTATTTTAGAAACCTCTTACATACCTTTAAATTCTTACAATTAATCTATGGCTTATGATTAATTACTTCAGCAATCGAGACTTTTTCCTGCAGAATAGAGAAGATAACCACACCTTTCTCATGGAATGGCATTTTGTGCCACAACTACATAATACCTGCCTGTTGGTAAAGAAGTCTCTTCTCCTTTTCTATCAACTATTCCTTGATGGTGCCATCTGCTGATTAAATTTATTACAGATTTTAGCTACGAAGATTGTTCAAACAGTTACCTATTGCACATGTGCGTTTTCCAGTGTGGTGCTGCAACAGTTTCACAATATGAGCTTTTTGGGTGGGAGAACATCGGCAGCACACCACAGCAGGACACTGGCAAGCCAGCTCTACAAATTCGTGCTCGTAATATTTCAGACAAACCTAAAAAAATAAGACACTTGCATTTATTTACAATTAAGTATTACTACATGTAGCTCAACACAAAAACATAGTATAAAGTGTTTTTTAATGAAGTTTTGCCTGCACAGCATCCAGCTGGGGAAAAAAAAAAAACAAAAGGCAGATTCTCCTGACAGTGGCTTTATTAGTTTTAAAATCAAAGCGAATGTCAGTTTGAGAGCCAAGACACTTTGAGGTGAAGAGAACAGACAAGACTAAGGCACACTCCATGCAAGTTCCATTCTCTTACTGTACATGAGACCAGGAAACCAGTAACATTTGACCATCTAGAACATATATCCTCAACATAGCATTCAGTGATAAACAAAAGTATCTCTAAAGACAATTTAAAAGTGTGTGCAAATCCTGGAAAAAAAGCATCAAGGCGCCAATACTTTACTTTCTGAACATAAGCATACAAATTAACATAATTTCACAGAAACCAAGTTCTTACCTCAAGTGAGTCCCCAGATATCACCAAGGCACAGTCATGCTTCCTCCTAAAGGCATTAAGTTCTAAGTGAGCCTCTCCTCGAGTGGCAACCTTCAATAAAAAACACTCACTTTAGAAGATTTTGTTATATTCTTAAAAAACTCCTGACTAAACAAATCAGGTTTGAGAACTCACAGCCTTGGTTCTAGTGTTTTATCCCAGTGCAAATCCAACATCCATGAGATGCTACTACAAGCCTCAGATCTTATGAAGTGAAAAAGCAATCCTCAAAGAAGGAAAATCTATGTAATCAGATTAACTGTTTCCTCACACAAAGTTCACAAGGGCTAAAAAATTACTAACATTAAAATCCCTAAATTTTGAGCTGGCCTGAGGCTTTCAATGCTGGCAGGGCTAGAGAAAAATGGACAGAAATCCCAAGCAAATCTCAAATTTTGTGTTTTTAACCAGTAAAATATGTTCTTAGAATAACACAAAATGTTATGTCTATTAATTGTTCCTTCAGTTTGGGTAAGGAGGGATAGATTTCAAAAAGCACATAAAGATGCTCATTACTACTAATCCTTTTGCATGACTATGCAGGCAAGATCAAGTGGCATGATATGAAACAATTAAATCACAGATTTCTTTGTTTACATAATTATTGTTTCAGAAAGGCCCAGTTGTGAAATGCAAAAATGGTCAAAAGTTACCAAATGGATTTTGGAAGGTTTTGAGCTAGAACATAGAACATGAAAAATTTTAATTATAACCGGATTTTGACAAGGCTGGGAGATTTGGTGTTTTGTTTTGTTTGTTTGCTTAGGTTTTTTTTTCCCTTGTTTGGTTTTCTTTTGTTCTGTTTTTTCCCCATAAATATCAATGTATTTTGGAGCTACCGTGCAAGACAATGTTTCAAGCAGAGAATAAAACACAAGCTCTGATTGCAACTTCCAGTTTTGTCTCTGTCAGAACTTTGATTAAATAACTTTTTAGATATATGAATCTTAATTACACTGAATGTGAAGTTTTGTCTTTGGCCTGATACTACCCAGAGTCAGATGCACTCCAAAGACCCTTCTCCCTCCATATGGACTCTACTACCCATAAAATCTGAGTTACATTAAAAAGCTCCTGCAAACAGAAAAACCTATACACATGCCGCAATTCAGAATTTTTTCCTTCTTTACCACAATTAAACACGTTAAGAGAAAGCTATTTGTCTGCCAGCTGTTAGGATTGTGTTGGCCCAGTATAATCTTTCTGCATTGCAGAGATTAAGAGATGTCAGCACTTGCACACGCTGCTGAGCAGTAATTACCCTCCCTGTTCTACATTTCACCAAACAGAACACTTTTTTAAATTTGTAAATACCTCTAGAACAATATATCAGGTAATTTCATTACAAAATGAAGAAGTTGAAACTTCTAAGAATAGAAAGGAAAAGTGTTAAAACAAAATCCAACTTTTTGGGAAGCCAGTAGTAAATATTTTTTTAATTTCTAATTTATCACTAACATAGAAGCGTTAAGAATGCTTGGTATTTTCTTACATTATTCCAGTAGTTATTTCTTTGCAACAAATACAGCCACAGAAATAATCCTGTATAAATTCATTTTGTAACTAATTTAAAACTTTGCATACTCTCACACAGTTTTATGCTGATCTCTTATTGCCAGTTGAGGTAATGAAAATAAAAATCTGAGTCAACTAAATAGATTTTGTTCAGGAAGACTTAATTTGCGGTGTTACAACATGGAAAGGTCAACAATAATTGATGTAAAGTTTTATCAGAAGCATTAATAATTTAATTGCAAATAGTAGTCTGCAGGGTCTAATTTGCCATTCTGATGCTTCAGAAAAAACTACATTTACATGTAAATTATATTCATAGAATTATTTCTGTAGGTGCAAGTGGTTCATTTAGAACAAACACAGACATATTATGTCTGATCACACAGCATCAATCAGCGTCTGAAAAATCTATTTTTGTTTGGCTTCAGTAGGGTTGATGCTACGCAAATAAAAGGTATCGGAAAAGATCTGGTTTATTATTTTAACAATTACTTTAACAGTCTGATAATAAAATGCACATATGTATAATGATATTAAAAAAACCAAATTTTCTCACACCAATTTGAACTAAGTCTTTACAAAGGATGTTGGCATGAAAGTTTAATTCAGGATTAATTCTGCTTGAGTTTAAAGAGTTCTAATAATTAAAATGCTAGAACAAACAAGAATGTAATTCAGATAGCCTAAATGTCTGGACACTCTTTCTTAGAGGCTCAGCACCTCACAGAGACTCCACATCATCATTATTTAGAGTTATCTTACTATGTCCACTGTATAAGGAAAGACCGTAAAATGCATGTTGAACCTGCACCACCCAAATACGGATGGCTACAAACGTATCAACCTGGTTGCAGGATATCAACAAATCTAGAAACAAGCACCCTTAAACAGAAGCAATGCTTTAGTAATTCTGCAGTCTTGTAATAACAACCTAAGTACTACCTTTTTGACCATTATTATGGCATTCAATGCAATAACCCAACAATTTTCAACAACCAGACAACACTGATCAAATAAAGCAATACTGTTATTACCTGTCCTTTGATGAACCAACAAAAAAGTTGGAACTATATACTTACAGGTCTGAAAATGTGAATATCTTGAGTTCTAGACACTAAGTGAGAACTTTTCGCTATGCAAGTTGCTGTCTCCAGTTTATCTCCTGTTAACATCCATATCTGCAAAATAACATAGAAGTTTACTCCTTTTGACACTGATGTGTCTGTTTTCCGAATCTAAATGACATCTCTTTCCAACCTTTTTCTGGTACCTTTTTGGATTAGATTATCTGAGAAAATATACTGATACGTGCATTTTTAAGTGAAATTAACACAGTTTTTACCACAATAACATGGAAAACAGAGGAGAACTGTCATGACTTCGGGCAGATTTCTGACCCTTCCCTTCTCACAAGGGCCAATGTTTCCATGTATAACACAAGGTGAAACTCTGGAGAAACCCACAGGCATAGCTGAACAGCTGGGAAAGCATAAAAATCTTTCCTTATGGCCCTGATACTACCTTAATCTGAAAAGTGAGAATGCAGGTGACTTTTGTCAGCAAAATTATGTGACACAACAGTCTGTGATGCTGGTGGTCCTCTATTAGAAAGCAGCAGCCATACAATGAGACAGCATATCTGAAGGAAGAGTTACAGTCCCAACACTCCAAAGAAATCCTTCCCACTGACCATGCAAAACTGGGAGGAAGGCAGTTAAGTTTAAGGAAAAAAGGTTGAAGGTTCATCTGTTCCTAAAGTGTGACAGCTCCCTCAGCCCCTTAACACCAAGGACACTGAAGGACATCTGGAGGAAATAGCATTAGCCCAAGACAAAACAGAGAGGACTACACGGGAAGAATAATCTAAGATACAGGAGTTATTCCTGGACTCGTGTGTGTTACACTCATTCATGTGACTCATTTTCTCATCAGTAACTGGTAATCTATAATTTTATGACCTAGCTGCTGTTGTGTTTCCAGCCTACTATAAGGCTGATTATAATTCCTGTTCTATACAGGATATACCTAATAGTCAGAAGTGACCACAGATAGAGGCAATATGCGAAAATACTATAAGCAAAGTACTAATATGAAAGTACTTTGTATATACTTTGTATATAAGTACACTGCACTAAAAAGAATTTTGATGTAATCATAATGCTTTAATCCATCCATCCATTTTTCTAATTGTGCACATCACTGCATTACCAGTTAATGAAAGCCCTTCGGTAACAGGGATTAATTAAAAATAGAGTAACAAAACAGCATACATGGGAAGGGTCTCTGAAGATTACCTAGTCCAACTCCTCTGCTCAAGTCAGGATCAACTACAGAAGGCTGCTCAGCAACCATGTCAAGACCATTTTGACCATCTCTAAGGATGACTCCTCCACAAGGTCTCTGGGAGAATTGCTCCAGTGTTTGTACACACTCCCAGGAAAGAATTTTCTTCCTGTACTCAAGAGGGACTTTATTTCAGTTTGCGTCCATTACTTCTTGTGCTTTCACTGTGCACCACTGGAAAGAGTCTGGCTCTGTCCTCATTGCACTCTTCCTTGAGGTATTTATAGACATGAATAAGAACCTCCTGAACATGCTGAACTTCACTCTCTCATGACTGTGGGTGGGCCACAGCTGTCCCTTCAACCAACTTTTACATCCCTGATCAATTCCTCTTTTTTTGTCAGAAAGAGGACTAGTAGGACATCTCTTCTTGCTGAGTCCTCAATCACCTGTGCCAGGATATTATTGCTATTGCACTCCAAAATTCTCCTGGTTTGCCTGTACCCTTCTGTGCTGCCCTTCCAGCAGATACTGGAGGGGCTGAAGTCCAGCACAAGGACCAGCATATGAAAACAAGAGGCTTCTTCCATTTGCCTGAAGGCAGCCTCTTCTAGCACTTCAGGCAGTCCGTAGCACACACTCACCATAATGTTGTTTACATTGGTCTGCCCACTAATTCTAACTCATAAATTCTCAGCTGGCTCATCATTTTTCCTAAGGCAGAGCTCCACGCATTGCTGCTCCTTCATCTCATGAAGGGAGAATCCCCATGCTTAGTGCAAAGCAAAATAACTTACTCTCCTTTTCAGGTCCATTTTGTCTGACTCAGTTTAACCAGCGGGAAGTCAACATACCTTTTTAGAGCAGAGTTTGACACTGCTTCAAGCAAAATGTACATAATCTTGCTCAATCCCCTAAGATATTATTCATATCTTTACTTCAAACCCTCTCTCAAATAAATGTATTACTTGTAATATTCAACTGATAGGTTACTTGTAAAGCCAGTCTATGAACAAAGCACAGCACAAGCTCTTGTGCAAGGCTTTTAACACCATCCCTTTAACATGATTTGAACAAAATCCAAGGGCAGTTCTGAATTCTAGTTCAAACAATTCACCTTTTGATCTTTGCCAAAACTTCTCTTGAGTGCCAAACCTGAAAACATTGCTGTCACACAAATCTTGTGCCAAACTCATGTAGTGTCAGCTAGGACATTTTACTGCAGACAGTCAGGGGATAAATGACTGAAACACACATACATCTATCCGTTGGTAGTTTTCCTGTGGAAGGAAGTTTAAGATTAATGAAACCTGTGGTGGACAAGGGAACTTTGCACACAGTGTCTTGTTTGTTTCTGCTAGTTCATGCCTAGAATGTGCTTAGGACTTGACATGTCATTTCTTACTTTGAAAGAACTTGAATACAGACAAACATAATTCATGTCTTGATAAAAAAGTTAATAAATGAACCTGTTATGTCAGTGATATGCATTTAGTACCTTTATTCCAGCATTCCTTAGCATCTCTAGAGTTGGTCTAACATCTGCTTGCAGCTGATCTTCTACTCCAGTGAGACACAGCAATTCCATTTCTCGCTCCAAACTCTCTACAACAGCAGCAACCTTCAGGTTTCTGTCATGTATGCTTAACTTTGCTTGGTTGTATCGACTCTGCACAAACACAAAACCACTTCAGAGTTTGCTATGACTCAAAGTATATGTTCAGGCTACCACTCACAGACAGTATGGGTTCACTAGGCTAAATGGTTGACTTCAAATATCTTTAATGAAGAACGAGACTAAAAGAACAATTTTGCACCACACCCAATGTTATACATGGCTTTTCTGACAAATCACCTCAAGAGAATGCCTTCTGAAGAATTATTAAGGATTAGGCATCACAGCATCTAAAAAGGAAAGGCCTTATCTTTGAGAACAAGTAGATTTTTTTAGGTCATGCTGTAGCTACAGAAGTGACATTAAACTGGTTTCTGGGAAAACACTGCACAATCCCATAGTAAAACAAAACAATATCCTACGTATGACTGAAGAACCATCACTAATGATGACAAAGTCTTTAACAGATTTTGGGCCAAATCTCAATTATCTGTATTTTAAATATGAATCCTCTTTTTTGCAACCTTAAAAAAAATAAAAAAGAGGAATGTTCCTCTTGAAGTAATAAAATATGGTACAACAAAAGATCACTGTCCTTTCATACCTCAAAATCTTGATACTGTTCTTCAGTAAGTGATTTTTTGGCAACAACCAGCGTACGCAGTCCTTCTCGTGCCATATTACCACACTAAAGAGACAAAACCACAGAACAGATATGTAAACATTCAGTCACATGTACATGTTTTATTTATTCTATATGCTAACAGGGTTTATCTGTACTATAACTTTACGAGTTTCGTTAGACAACTAAAAAATACTTTGGACAAGCCACACACAGAATAAAAAGCAATTATACTTCAGGTCCTCCAAATGGAGTCATATGCTATTGGTAAGCCAATTAGACTTCCTCTCCTAGCTCAAAGAAAATCTCTTCTAGGTTGAAGCTTTAAAATAAATTAAAACTACTTTTAAGGCACATAACAGAGCTACATTTCTTTTTCCACTGAACGTACCTCTTATCAGAAAAACATCTACACATTAAAACCAGCCATGTCTTAATGAAAAACAAGGCTCTTCAGTGCAAACACTTATTGATTTGACCTCATAAAGCTAAATAAATTAAACAAGTATTTTACAATTAATTGTGCATCATTATCGCCAAAAGTAATTTTTATGACATTTTGCTAGGTCTTGAGGGAGTTTAATTTATTCATGTCCCTGAATAAATCAAACTGCCCTGCAGCAGATATTGATTCATATTGCCAATACCATTATGAACATACATGGTGTAATCATTGTATTAACATACTGTCTGTATGTAGGGTCAAAAATAAGACGACTACTGGTACCTACTAGAACCACACAGTGAAAAATATTAATCAGCTTTGAAATGCAGTCACTATTTTATTTTAAGTTTGATAAGTGTGGGAAAAAATATGTCAATTTGGATGCAACCCTTATTAAACTCTAATTCATAATCATACCTCACTGCAGATTTTGATCAAACAAGGGCATTTCAGGATACACAGATTTATAGCAGAATACTTCTCAGAAGTAATTAGGTTTTATGGGAAAGGTCAGTCAATGAAAAACAACTTTCCTTGTTTTAGGTAGGAACATGTTCTGCTATGACTACCAGCTCTGCTTTTCCTGTGGGTTATTCAAGAACTGGAAATAATTCTAATCCCTTAAAACCCATTCAGGATATGTGTAACTGAACTTCAAAACCCATTACTTCATTGACTCAGATCTGCCTTTAAACATATTCCAATAACATCTGATTTTTCTATTTTAGATTTTCAGTTCTTACAAAATGTTATTTTTTTAAAATTTTGATTTGTTTTTTTCTTACCTCTTCTTCTAACCAATCATTGTACTGTACAATAGTGGACATGGCAACATCTGCACCCTTCATGTAAAATGTAATTTCTCCTGAAGATTCATCCTAAAATTTTACAAAAGAAATGTGGGGTGAAAGGGGTAGGGGAAGGGAGGAATATCAGTTTATACAGTCAAACCAATTACATATCAAGATTTTAATTGTCTTCTGAAGTAGTCAATAGAATACCATTTAGAAGAGATGAAGTACCTTGCCAAAAGGTGGGTAAGTTTTATTACTTGATGTTACCATTTCCACAACCTCTCTGATTCCATCAAGATGCCTATCTCCTACTTCCCAAGTAAGAGGATTAGTTATAGCTGAAGTCAACATGCATAACAGATTCTCAGTGTCCATAAACTCACTTTTGAAATACCAGTGTTACGTACCCTCTAGTTATTATTTTGTTTCTTTGGTGGCAAATGCCATCTAACCCAAACCAGAAAGCTCTGTGTCTTTGAAATACCTAGGTAAATAAAAATTTACAAATATCCTAGTGTAAATGCTTGTTACAGATGTTTCAATGATGCAACATTCATTGCATATTCAGTGAATTCACACACAGGCAAATATAATCCAAATTAGGAGTTTCTGAGTTTGATCTGCAAGCTTCTTAGAACATCTCTGCACATGTTACTGTTAAGTAGGCTTCTAATGCCAACCTCACCTAATGTAATACAGACTTGCCAAGGTCTCTCCAGACCTGACCATGCACACGTTCTGCCTGAAGTATCTTTGCCTAAGGCTGATGGCATGCCTGGTTTGGCATCACAGGCAGATTAAAAAAAATCAGATGAGTGTGACACCTGTTTAACTGGGACTTGGCACTGACCTAACCATCTAACAATGTTGTCTGAAGTTGTGTCTGACTGAAGGTATGTACTAGTGTGGATGGCATAACATTCTCCGAGGTTTAAACTTCCCTTTCAAAGAACAGTGTTGTAAATTTCTTTCATCTGAGGTTTTAATGACTGTGACTGTGCTCCCAGCTAAGCATCTCATAAGCCCAACTAAGCCCAGATCTTGTAAATCTTAGGCCTGTGGGCTGTAGTACGTGTTCATGCCAGTTCAGATACCAGTACTGGGTCTGGAAAAGCAGCAGCACTGGTAGTACGGAAGATGGTAACTACTGTTGTAAGATAGCTCATCTGTTAATTCATCCATTGAAGAAGCAATGTATTTTGTGTGAAAGGAACAAATGAAAATTAAAACCAAAGGTTTAAAGGTAACTCCTAGCCTCAGAGACTAAGTATGAAGTAGTGAAATTAACATGCTCCCATGTAAGAGACTCTTCTACAATCGCTTAACTAGTATTTCACGTGTACCTGGTGTCAAAGGTAAACTTCCCATTTGAAAATTCTATGAAATGCATTCCCTGAAGGATGGAGTTGCTACTAAATTCTATAAGAATGAACAACCAGTAACACTATTTTTTGAAAAATCAAACCCCCAAACCCTCCAAATTACCCTAACTATGATGCCCATGCGCTTGCTCTCAGAAGTGAAGGGGAAGATCTGCAGGATATAGTAAGTCAGGATGTGTCCACCAGGGGTCTTCAGCTGCATTGAGGTCAGATCCCTGTTAACCAGAGTAAGACCCACACTCTCTGTCCATTGCACCAGAGCTACCTAAATAAAGAAAAAAAAAAAAAAAAGGAAAAAAGAGACATGTTTCAGTGTGAAAGGTCTATTATACTGTTATATAAATTAGTCTAAAGCCAAACAACTGTTGCTAGGGTAAAAGTCTAAACTCTTCCAAGAATCTAGGGAAGAAAAAGTGAATAGCAGTAGACTGAGTACAAAATCTTAATACATCAAATGAGTTATTTTCCTTGAGAAAGCTTACAAAATTTCTTACAAAGAATATAAAAGCTTATTTGAACTTATTACTGAAAATGAGGTATTTAGAATATATTATTCAGAAAGAACAGTTCTAATAAAACCCCCACATACATTCAACACACACCAATGACATCCAGTGGAAACTATGCAAAACCAGAATACAACTTCTGTACAAACACCACCACTATGTAAGTAACAGACTTCGGGAGTATTTCCATATAAAATATTTTATTACATCTATAATTACAAGCAAGTTGAGACAATGTAATATGTAGTAAATAAATAAGCGAAGGACCTTATTTTTTAGCTAACTTTACTCGCATCATTTCATTACTTTTGTTTCATACAATGAGTTCTTACCACACCAAATCAGATGGAAACCAAGTTTACAATACTGTATCCTACAAACACACATGTGAAAGCCCCAAACCCAGAAATGCTGCATTATAAAGTAATCGCTATTAGCTACCACTACATGGCATCTTAAATGCATGCAGCATAGATTTACCTTTTTCTACAATTTTGCTGCTTTGAAGTGCATGACATACAGCTTCTACATTTTTTTATGTTACGCTTTAAATATCACCACCACTCAGTGATTTATTCCTTCATAAAGTTAATACTTTAGGTACTGATAGTTTACATACAAGTCATGTTCCATATCTAGATGGGAAGTTTCTGATAAGAAAAATTCTCAATCTTTTATTTTTCCAAATGTTAATCATTATTGGAGACCAGATTTTTAAATTACTAGAAAGGTAAGTATAATGAAGTTCATGTAAATTTTCTGGAACCTGCCTCTGCTATTAACCTCAAGTAAGGTGAGAAGAATAAAAATCAAGCAGTCTGATAAAAGACATGCAAGTAGTAAAGTCCTAGGTAAGTTCAACAGACGTGATGACTACTGCTCACTAAGAATTTCACACAATGCAAGTAAATCATTGTAGCTTCTATGCAGATTTAAAATTGGAACAAAACCTGTGTGAACCCCTAAGAAACCCTAGTAAGTGCCATCTGTGTAGGCATCACCAAATGAAACTACAGTGAGATGTGGTTACAGAAGAGGATAGAACACATTTTGAAAAACACCATTTTTAAAATCTCAAAAATCACAGGAAGCCTTTTCACAGATTTTTCTTCTTCAATAAAAGTAACATATAAGCTGTAAATGATCCAATACTTTCAAGGTTAATTTTCAATTTTCACAGTGAAAGGTTGCTATTACATTCTGACCTGTAAATTGCATCTTTCTACTAATACCCTATCATCTTATTTGTGTCCCCTTGCAGCTAGGACTCAAGTGTTCTGTATTTGGTGACTCACATCTGTTTATTATTTCATTTATGCCTGGCTTCACCTACTATTTGAATTAGCATTTTGCAGCACAGTCATTTTGGATTCTTATGCCTGGCCTAGGCACAACTGGATATTTATTTTTTCTTTTATATTTATCAGCACAAATACCAGTGCAAAAACAGTCAATAAGGCTCAAGAGTCAAATAGATGCCTAAAAGGACACTGAACAAACTTGAGAGCAAGACAAGTTTGACTCTTGTCATTCAGAATGAATCAGAGCAGCATCCAGAACAACACAGCCAGACTTTACCATTAAACATCTGAAGCTTTTAGAATGTAGAAATTTAAAAAAAAAAAAAAAAAATTCACAAATGGTATGAAAATCAACATTATCAATCTTAACAAACAAATATATACTGAATGGCTGGCTACACAGAGATGAGAAAAAGGATTCCTAGGCAAGTCTCTCTTCTTGAGGTTTCCTATGTACAAGTATACTCTCTTCTCTTCAACGTGCTTCTGAAATCTTACATTAAAATGGCCTGGCAATTTCTAGTGTGCCTAAATCAGGAACTCCTAGAATGCCAGGAAAATGCGGTAGCTGTGGCTTCTACAGAGTTTGACATATTGGATAAAGTCAAATAAAGCAATCAAAGGTTGGACAAGCACAAAGTATTCACTGGTGATACTACCATTCTGTTTTAAAAGAAAATCCATTCTAATAATAATATTTATTCGCTGATAACCATTTCTTTTCTAACACACACAGATGGAATGTGTCAAGTTTACTGAATCCAGGTTGGAGGTTACGCAACCCAAAACATTACTCAGAGCAGTTCAGGAGGTGGAAGTAGCTTCTTTAAGCAGGAGGGTGTTTCTACCTCTCAGCTGCCTGAGGAATGAGTGCCTCTCAAGAAGGACATGAAGAGCTGAAACTTCAAAAGCACTGTTGTTACAGAACATGGCAGCATGTCCATGTTTTGGGGACAATCATCACAATTTTTCTAGAAATGTTTATTTATGGAACCAAATCAAATCAAACAGCTTATGTACTGGGTTAGGGTTAACTTTTACAATAAAACATACTTTGACTGTGTGGTTTCCGTCATTGGATGTGCTCCTTTCACCTTACTTGGATATATCATCACTAAGACTACTGCCTCTAGCAGCCTGGCTATTATGCACAGCTCCTGCTTTGTGGGCCAGACTGCTGCACTGCTGCTCCCTAGCAGAAGTACCAAACTGCTCAATATTTACAAAGTATTGCTCATAACAGCTCATAACATGACCAACTAATTGTCACTTTTAATGTACAATATTCTCTTTCGAGCTAACATCAGTTTAAGAAAAAGATCCACTGCCTCATGGCTGGTGTTGGCAGCTCTTCTCCACCTCATAAAGCAGTTAGGGAGTTGAACCACGGTTGTGCTCACAGCTTTCCTGAAGCCATACTAAGAACCTGACCACTTAAAGTGAAAAAAAAACCCATATAAATAAAATCTTCAAAGGATTTGACATATATGAAGGAGCAATTTGTAGGGCAAGAAAGAAGGATTAGGGATGGAAATTTTGCAAGCTAGTTTTGCTCCTCATAAGAATTCTCATGTAACCAACATGCATTTCTTTCAGAGTATTTCAAAGAGCCATTTAAAAGAGATTATAAATGTGGCATTTTGAAGTTAAAGTTATTGCTTTCGAAACAGGAAAGAAGCAGTAAGATTTCCTTTACCCATTGCCTGAGTGTTCCCAACAGTTTCTGTCTGGATTGTTCAGCAGCAACTCATATATGTCTCCAATCAGGTGGTTTGCTTATATTTATAAACAATGATTTGATAACTAAAATTTCCAGCCCATCACTTTCATCAAGAAACTTCATAATTAAAATAAAATTATTAACTTGAACATACAGCTTGATCATGTGAAAAAACTGCCGATCAATATTCAAGACAAGCTATGGAGTAGTTATTCTTTGTGGGTCTCGAAGGTCATGCAAGTGATGGTTTTATGCTACTGAGTGATTTGCTTTTCACAATACATTGACAAAACAACACAATTAGTCTTGCTTCAATAAGCACACACAATAAAATGAATTAAACAATACAACATGTCTCATACATTACAGCTTCACTTTTGTAAACACAAAAGCTGCTTCACTAAGGGCATATAATTTCCCTGTCTGTTTTTAAATGATTGGCTTTGTATCATTGTAATTAATTTTAGCAACTCTGTTGTCTCTGGACAGAAATGTTGGAATTAAATAACTGACCACACTTTAAGGTAGTATTTAAATATTCAAGATCCTGGAATTAAAAATGTTTGAGAATATAACAGAGCAGGACAAAGCTTAACCAATAAATGGCTGGTTTATGAGAGTAAGCAGTCATTAAAAATCATGACTGATCAACCTTTTCTGATCAAGTGGAGCAAAGGTCTCTAAAGGCTCCTGTTCATAGCATGCCCTGAATTGTTTGGGTCTCTGACCTTTGAACTCTATTGCTTTGCCTACTTAGCTTATATCCTTTTATGATTGTTCATTACATTAAGGTAGCTGGCTTTCTACAGATGAGCTGACCCCACACCTACGATGGCCAAGTAGGAGCTTTCTTCTCTTTTTTTCAGTGAGTTCTCAGTGAATGTTTATTGTTTGCTATGCTTCAGCTGTAGAGGACAAGTGACAGACAAATGAAACTTTCCACTCTTTCAGAGAAAATGAAATATTGATCACTTATCATAAGAAACAAAGAGCCTGGCATAAGTAGGGTTTGCATTACGAATACAAAATCAGTTACTTATCTCAGGTTACTCTAACAATAGATAAATACATCTTTTATGATGAATGTACCTACTTCCAAATGTGCATACTTTGTTATGGTTATATTTTATCTGTATACGGATGCACACATATACACACAGATGTGAGGAATTTCAAATGAGTTCCTCAAGTCGATTCATTAAGCCTATAATATGTCAGCATATTACTAAACTGCTTCGTATACCTTCCTACATGGGAGAATAGTTCATACTTACATACTGTTCTTTGCTCTTTATATCCTATGGTGAGATCATGCAGTATTATATAACACAACAGACATCTGCTCAAATAACATCTTGTTTCAAAAGATTGCAATCAAACCAGATCCATAAACAATATCTAAGAGAACAGAGTTGTAACACTGAGAAAGTACAATGCATAAAACTGGTTAAGTCTATTAAATGATAATGTTGCTTATTAACCAAGTATGTTGTGATAGGTCAGTGCTGAGGTTAAACAGAAAACATCAATTGAACCATTTCCCTAAATAAAGCTCCAGGGTGCAATATTCAAAGCACTTTATTCAATAAAAAATGCTTTTAAAATGGTACTTCGGTGATTGGGAAACATTGGCATCATCCGTCAACCTAACTGCAGAAAAGTTCAATAAGCTAAATAATGAACCATTTACATTATTTTCCTTAGGCTCCAGTGATTTGCAAACATTGCATCAATAGAAGTCTTTAAAAAATTATGATAAAGACCTGCTAGTCTTTCAACTCTTAGGCTTTTTGCTGTCATGCTGCAATTTTTATGCTGTTTATATGGTTTTTGTTGCTTCATCATTTTATAAGACTCCATTTAACATCCATTTCTCATTATATTAAAGCATATTTGTTCAATATGATAATTTTACTAGTGTTTCAAGCATTATCTATGAGAAACAAAAAGGAAATTTAATGCTGTATTTCAGAATGTAAGTTTTTTCATTTCACTGTCATATAGTTTTAATGTATGAGTCGAGATGATAAAAAAATCACTATTAAAACAATATCTTTGCACTCTCTCTCCCTTGAAGCACTAACAGTTTCTTTGTTGTCGATTTCTTTTTCCACTTCTCTTTCCACCCTGAGTCCCAGATCTGTTGTATTAGCACTTTATCAACTTTCCTTTCCTCTTACCAAGGTCGAATTCCCTACTGTCTTCCCAGGGTACCACTTGCATAATTCTTGAGTCTTACAGTTGCTTCCTTTAGCAAATATGGGAGGAGAATTGCTCTTGATGGTAGCATTTTCAAGTTTCAAACAACTGAATGAATATATAAAAGCCCACAGGGAAAGAGCAGCAAGTTGGAGAAAAAACCTCAAAATAGTGTCTCCAAACTGCATGTCTCTTTACCTGATTTAGTAATACCTCTAGCTATTAAAGCAGAATGTTTACCTAATTTAAAAGTTGCCATCATATCTTCATAGGCAGATACTTGCTCATGCAGTCATTCATTACATTCAGAAGTACTTCACAGGCTCATTAAACTGATGTATTCAGCAAATATGAATCTATGTGCAGATGAAAATGTGTACACGTGTGCCTAATACAAGTCAAACATTATACAACTACACTAACAAACTATATTTACAGGATACTTCTGGTATAAGCAAATGCCCTTTCAGCATTCTCAGTTCATAATGCAGATCAGCCCACACAGTATAACACCACATACAGTATTATGGATTATTGATTTTAGCCCAAAGAGAACATCTCAAGTCCTGCTCAGAGTTTACTTTCTGAGCATTCTGCCACTTTTTAATCACCAAGAACCAGCCACTTCTTCACATTCTACAATCCTTTGACACTATGTACTGTGTTTACAGCATCTGAAATGCATGTAATGCCTGCTAGTTCTGTACTACATGAAGACAGATTTAATTTTATTTCTTGCATTCCTAAAATAGTTGTTATAGACTCATTACACTTTTAGCAATTACAGCTTGTAGTTTGAACTGCTAAAGTTTTGTTTAGCATTACATATGGTGCCATATTAGACATGAAAGCCAAATGTGTACTATGAATAATACACTATGCTGTGGTAAGATGAAATTTGTGAAAGAAACATTGTCTTGTATTAGATAAACCTATACAGCTAGAAAAATACTCAGACTTTTAGATACAAACTCACTTCTTCACATAGTACAACAACGTTGCTTTACTTATGACTAAGCCACTGTGGTTACAACACCAACAGCACATCCAAGCTTCAGACAACACTAGAAATTCTTTAAAACAAAGATGCTCTTCAACCTGCTCACTTTCAGATGCAAACCTACCTTGAAACACTATTTCTCTTTATCAACCACCCATGTGTTTTCATAAAGTGAACTTACTTTGCAGTATCTTGAAACACAAGCTTTGCCTCTCTCTTCTAGTATCTTTTTATATTGAATTTTAGGCAATCAATTTAGGGCACAAGACAGGATTATTCAGAAAAATAACCCAAATCCAATGAAGGCAGTGGGATTTGTTTAAAATTTGGATTTCAGTGGAAGTCAAATGCATGATTTATTGAAATGTGGTTTTAAATTTGTGCTACACTTGATGCAATTTTGACTGAACCCCAAAGGTTATCAAGTTACCTAGGGTTTGAACCTCAAAAGCTTTTCTACAGGAGTGTTTGAGGTTTGGGTTTTTATTTTCCTGATAAGAATCTATACATTTCAGTAACTGGTAGCATCTCTAGCTAATGTACCTGTCCATCACTCAGAGCAGTTTCATATTCCCTTTAATAGTATGCTATGATTCATACATAGATTAACGTTTTGAGAATACACCTAATCATTTAAATTGCAATCCTTAACACAGTATTGATCCCAAAGCACTGACTTCACAGATCTTTTAGTCAAATAACTGAAAACACTTTTATGCAACAAAGAAACACCAGATCATTCCTACAGCACTAGAAAAAATAAAAACAGATTACTATTAATTTCAAAGAAACCCCTGACTAAAACACTCTTCCTTCCCAGTTCTTCTCTTTATAACTTAGCTTACTTTGTTCTTTATGAGTTATTAATATTTTCACCCTTGCATACTAACCTCATCAGGGCTGGAAGCCTGGTAAGTTCGATTTTCATCGCTGAAGTCCTGATCCACCTCTGCATATTCTGTTTCTCCAGACACACCAGCCCGTGATTCGTACACTGGGGTCACATTGTGGCAGAGTGCAATGGCCTTCACTGCTTCGTGTATCCGACTGCTGACGCTCTTTCGGACTTTGGGTGCAGATGACTGAGGTTTCCTAGATGGTGTTGAGCTTGTGCTGTTTCCGCTGTTCTGAGAGTGGACCTTTAAGACCCAACACAATGAATAGTAAACCAAGGTTGAAGAATGGAAGCAAAACATGAGTACTAATATATATATATATATATATGACTGTTCCCTTTACAAAGGTTGATAAATGATAACCTGCTGTTAACTCATTCATTTTGCAGTTCATAAAAACCCTCACATACTTTTCTTAAGAAATGATACAGAATTTTAGGCATTTCAGTAACAGAGCCTGAAAACAACTGAAAAATGTGCAATGAAAACAAGTATGCAGTAAAAGGGCTAAAGAGGCTGACTGGATTCTGCAGAAACTGCACCTACCTTACTTGAGATTTTACACTTTTCAGTGATCTGTCACGACAGTCCTTTAATGTCCTTCACACTCTATGAATTGGGCTTTTCTTAAAAAAAAAAAGTATTTAAACCAACTAACTGGATGAGTTCAGAAACACCAAGACAAAATTGCAAGGGTGGTGTTTTGTTATTCTTCTTCACCTGTGCCATAAAACTGAAAAGAAAACCTTTTCTTTTAAATCTTCACCTAAATTTCTGTATTTTAAAAGATCACCACATTTGTGGTGCTCAGAAAAGATAGTAAGAAGAAAAGAGAACAAAAGAACAAAAGCAGGATCATTTTAAAGTACAAATATTTGGAATAATTAAAATACAAATATTTCTGATTTAATTTTTAGCTTACACACTTTCTGTATTATTTGTGAACTAAATGCAGCTTTATGCTTTTGCTGCAGGTTGAAATGTGTTTCCCTTTTTACAAGACTGCAATAATCTAACAAAATAATCATGCAAAATACAAGTCTGACACATCTCTGAAGATCGCATTACTATTGCATAACCACTAGCACTCTTTTATGTTGTCCTTCAGAAATGCTCGAGCACACGACAGAACTGATCTTCCTTTGAAATGCTTATAATTAATTGAAAATAAGTTGAGGGTATGTGTGTGTATTGGTTTTATTGTTTTTTGCTGGTTGGGTCTTTTTTCTCTTTTTAATGTCAGCACATTAAATATATCAGCAATACTACCAAAAGCTCTTCTGTTCACTCCAGGGTAACTCAGAAAACGTTTTCAGAATCCATGCCTTTTTCCTCCTGACTGCTATCTGCTGAACCGTGAACATTCTGCCCATCAAATTACAGTGTTGTCTAATAAAGGGTTTAACTTTCTGCTCATCTGGCACTGCTTTTCAGCTACTGCTTTAAACCTCTGCATTTGCATTCTGCTAACGCTGATGCTATTACAGTCACAAATAAATTAAGCTGATTTACTCCTTCTGAATTATGTTATGTTTATTGATGCTTGTATAATTTAATTTCACACAAATTCCATTAAAGATTATGCCCTCTATCACAAAATGCTTCCAGTGGGGAAATATAATCAGGTTATAATAGATTTGTGTGTTACATTAAGATGACAATAGTCTAGTAGGTCCACTGTAATAATAAAACAGAACACAAACAAGGGATAAAATCAATGTCACACAAGAACCACTGCCTAGCTAACCAGCAGCTTCTATTATCATAAACCTTGCCATACTCTTTCAGATTGAAACAATTGTTTAGTAGTTGCTTAGTTTGTTACCAAGGCTCCATCATTCTTCTGTTTTAAAGAGTTGCTACTAACACATGCATAATTAAAGCATTATTTAAACATCAAGTAGTGTTTATAAAGCTAAAAAAAAAAGGAAGTTTGAAGAAAGCTCTTTTCATCTACTGAAAGCAAACCTAGATTTGGGAAAGCTTTTCCCCACAACTGGAAAAAAAAAAAAAAAAGCTTCCCTCACATGTTTTACTTATTTTAAGTATGTTACAGTTACTAAAAATTTGTAACCGTGGGTACCACTCGTTAAATTTCACAGTAAACTAGTAAAAGCTTTAAGTAGTAAGAATTCCAGGAACTGTGCAATTCTTTTCAGAAAGCATATATAACTGAAAAATACGAAAGCAGTATTAGTGAATATGCCTCCCCTAGAACACTGATGCTTACTCGTGAAACTCAGTCAGACCTAGGTGTGCCAGCTGAAGACTGTCAGCTATTATTATTGTTACAGTTGTTACTGTAAATACTCAAAGGACACATTATAATAAAACTATGTTTGGGTGATTTTTACAAACACAGTAGCAGTTACTTTCAGTAACCCATTCCAAACCAAATTTGGGCTGCTGATCATCAGGTCAAAGAGCTCTACATCTCATTTCCAAGGCATATTATTCTATCTCACTCACTATTCATGGCTATACCTACTAAGAATTGAAATAAATTTATCCAAGGAAAAGAATTCAAGAAGGGATTTGTTGAATTGTTCAAATATGAAATAATTAGGAAATTTAAGTTGCAAATTAGAAACTTAAAGCATATATTGCTTTTCACGGCTTTCCCTCCTGTCTCTCTTCCTAAAAGTTACATAATGTTGACTGGGTCCAGTGCGGAGTCAAATTAATTTTTTTTTTTTAAGCAAATGAGAAGGGAGCCTTAGCTCAAAAACACAGCACAACTAAATATTCAAATCAATTGTTGATCCTACAATCCTTTTACAAGAGGAAATGAGGACACAGACAAGGAAGTCAGTCCACAAACTTAACTGGGTCAGTCAGTCATGTTTGTGTATCCAAGTTAACTATGGAAATGAACTTTTATATAAATTTCTATCATCATACTGTAAATAACACAGAAATATTAGTTAACCTTTAATTTGTTTCCCTCTGACAATCTTCTTCTTTTTTGTTTCAAAGAATAAAAAGAAACAATAAAGTCCATCCTAATCTCAGAGTAGAATCAGGTGTTTAGGAAGGTTTGCAGAAAGCACCCACATTTCACATATATGGGAAACGCTTGCAGAATTCCACTTTCCTTCTTCATTCCACAACTGACCCATAGACAGATGGGGAGCCACAATCCTCTTGTACGCTTTCCAGACCAAGCTTACATATTACAGCAACACTTTGCGATATGGAGTTTTCCATTTTCTCACACTTCCCCCCTACCCTGTCCCAGTTTTATGCTGTTTGAAATAATTATTTTTTAAAACAATTTTTAAATATGCTTGTATAAATTTTATTTTGACAACTACTGTTTTACTATTTTGTTATACCAATTAATGTGCCTTTTCAATGTCTATTCTTGATGAATATCTTCAAAGACATAATTACTATTCGTGTTGTTCTGGACACTTCCTTGTAATTTGTAGTCTCTCTAATGAATAGCTTACTCCTAGATGATTTGGCAGGAGAAGGACTCCACAGACAGGCTAACACAGATTTCTGCTAGTGGAGAACAGAAAAGTAAATTCCTTTAAGTGAGTATTATGAGGAACTTCAGAATCAGGAAAGAACTATGTACTGTCTCACATTTTTCTCTGCCATCATATTTGTTGATACATCTACACATGACAACTTTCATAGCATCCCAAATTTCTAGATATTATCACTAACAACAATGCTTCAATCATGTTAAAAAAATCCTTGATATTAAAGGTAAATAATTTATGAAATAAGATACCTGTGAATAAGAGTTTATAATATGACTCTGTATTTCATCCATTGTATCCGTTCCATAGGACACAGTACCTAGGTGGAGGCGCTTAAATATCATCTCATTCTGTGTAAGTGTTCCTGTAATAAAGGAGAAGTACATCACAAAGCAATGAAAAATACTGTGAGAAGGCCACATCCCCATCCCCTCCCTTCCCCCCCCCCCCAAATCTTTCTCTGGAAAGAAGGAATGAATCATGAATAGGCATCAATTTAATTAATCAAAGGAATGTATGTAGAGAAAGATCAGTGTTAGTCATACGGGAAGAAATAACTGCTTCCACCTGCAAGCTAATTTTGCAAATAACTAAATTGGCAAACTTGAAAGGAGACAAAAACTTTTCTTTTTATACAACAGATAGAATTTGCAGTATGTGGATGAAACTGACTCTCAAAAGCTAATGCAAGAGTTCGCACCGTGTACCAGAAAATCTAAAGAAAAAAACCAAACCATAAAACACTGAAAATTCATACAGATATCCCACACTTTGTGTATGAAGGTAGACACTGTGGCAAATGGGCACATTCACTGTTATCTAGAGTCAGTCATTAAGACCTAACATCACTTTCACATTTGACAGATTCAGCCTCCAACCGGAATAAGGCAGAAGGAACAAAATCAGCATTTTCCGTGCTCACTTCACATTTGTAAGAAACTACAGGGTGTCAAGTCAGACTGACATTTCGCATCCACCTCTGCCAACTAATCACATCCCCTGGTTTGAAAAACCTCTAATTGAGGGGTGGGGCCTTCAGCCTTCCATGATGGGGCATATGAGGCAAAAAAGAGGTCACTACTGCCTAGCTTCCCATGGTCAGCTCACAAAAGATTACTTCAATAACCCAAAAGATTACTTCAATAACCCTTCCTAAAACGTTTTTTTCCTATGGCTATTCAGGCAAAACCAAATTAATATTGTATAAAGCTATTCTTATATTTAACCACACAGTTTTGAGTCATTAAAATACATAAATTAGATGATAAAAAACCAAACACAACATCCCAGAACGGACATCCTTGAAGCCTCTATAATACTGTATAAATGGAGAGTATCATAAATATCTGTAAATAAATACTGCAGAATGAAATATTTCATACTAATTTTATTTACCTAGACTGTTTTCATTTTGTATCTTTGTCCCAGTACACCAAAATACATGCTAAGCTACAGGAGGAAAGAAGACTAAAAGGATGACATATGCTATTATTATTATTCGCAAAACAAAACTGTCTGGCTAGTTAGCATCCAGTTTATGCACTTATTAGGGCTAGAACTACCAGTGATCTTCAAAGACTCATTAGGGCTGTTAAAGCCTCATGTCTTTCCCAGTTACACTTGGATGTCTCCCTGGTAAAATCCATACAGTGGCACTTCATCTTTGTACCACCACACTGCACTATCCAACTATGTCTTCCTGTTTTACCAGTTCTACATGATCATTCCAAATTTCCTCTTTACCAGTTCTCTAAAATTAGCAAATCAGAAATTTTTGGTTACTTTTTTACATGGGAGAAAAAGAGTATTTTGTTTTACAGTGATATAAAACCATGAGAAATTACTTCTTCTGCCTTTAGAAGATGTACTTTTATTGAGACCTTTTGTAAAATTTGACTAATTTTTTAAATTTAATTGGAGACTAGAAAAATTCAATCTCCAGGTTGCACATGAAAACCACAAAAGTTTCTACCAATAAACACGATACACTAAAATCTCCATTTCTAAAAGAAAGCAAAACTCAAACCCAACCACTTTGCAATAATATTCATCCCAAGCAAATCTGCATCACTTTCCTTACCTTCCAGGCATGCTAGTATCTTCTCACTGCCCTTAGCTTTGCCAAGCCTTTGAATTAAAATAAACACTCCCTAGGAGCTGTGAAAGTAAATGCTACTCAAAAGGTGAGACAGCAGGCAACTGTCAAATCTGCTTCCCACTAGTTCTGTAATTGTTGCTTGGGAAAACTGAACAGGAAACAGAATTAGCCCTATGATTATTATATGGAAAGATTATTTCTTCTGACACCATTAAATCACTCCAACTCAATATTATACTTGGTGAGGGAAGGGTAGATAGGTGGAAAATTTGTGTGTTCCACCCACTCTTTCTCAGCAAGCAGAGAAGAAAAGCTTCTGCACAAAAAGGTATGGCTTTTCCTATCTTGCAAAAATCAGGAGCCAGGAAAGGAGATTTAGGAAAAACAGGCAAGAAAAAAAATCAACTTGTGAAGACACAGAAAAAAATTTCCAGAAATCCTGATTCAATATTTGCATCTTATACATAATTTATACAATCCTTTTTATCAGCTATGGTAATACGAAACATCTATGACATCAGAAAAGAGGCTGCAAACCCACATGTACCTGCTACACAAAACTGTAATCCAAAACACAAATAATTAAAAATAAATAAAAACCAATTACTGTTTGCTCATGCTTCTCAAAAATAGGTAAGACTTTCAAGAACAGCCATAATAACCT